>NW_020858292.1:40847-57785 GCF_000972845.2 Larimichthys crocea | reverse complement strand
CACTGTTAGTCTTTATTACCTAAGCACAAGAAGAACCTATAGAACTCTGAAAGAATTTATAGTGTTCGATGTAAATGATGCTTAAGAGTAGAAAGAACTGTGGCAAATTGTACTATACATTTAAAGGTTTTGTTTTTTTCTCCAACCGGCGTGCCCGTCTCTGCTTTTTATTTGCGCCAGATATGTGTGTTCCTCAACATAAAATCTCAGAACGGCGTGAAAAAAAACACAATAGTCTTGATACTTTTCTTTGAATAATAGGCTTTTACTATGAAATACTGAAAAAACTGCTATTCGTTTCACACCCAAACGTTCAATTCTCTGTTAAACTCCTTTTCCTCATTAAATTAAAAAGTCCCGAATTACGAAATATGCACCATACCTGGACATCCAAAAGTTTTGGAAAACTCAAAACCATTCGAGTGTAGGAAACAATATGGCCCACACACATTTTTGAGTGGGGGCGGGAAATCGATTAGAACTTGGCAGGTAAGTGATGGTGGGTCAAGGGCATCTTTGTTCAGCACCATGGACAGCTGTGAGAGCGACGCAGAGGAGCAATTACTTGTCCATAACGCACGAAAACCACAGCTGGGGCAGGTGTAAACGCTCATTTTGCCTTCAAAATAATTCAGATTCGCAGCCCTGAAGTCTGAACGCGAGTGGCATCAGTGGTTACTGGGGAGCCGGGACGAAGCCACTTTTTTGGTAGGCCCGAGGGGCGCCATTCCCCGCTAAAAGCAGAGCGAAGGTCCGCCATAGAGGAATGGAGGCCCTCCGTGTCCGCCTGCCCCTTTTCCAAGTCAGACCAGTTTTGCGTAGCATACTCATCGTAGCTCTCCACTTCCGGGCCGACCAAGCTCGCAAATCTGGGCTGGGCCGGGAGGCACCGGCCTTAGCCCGTTCTACTTTTATGTCCGCACACGTTCGTTTTTCTGCAGGGTAGTACGCACTTCCGCGTACAGGGAGCATAAGTGTCCATAACGCACGAAATCCAAGTGAGCTGGAGACAAGTTAAAACTAGCTTGCGCTTAAATATATTCTCATGGCAGGTCCTGAAGCCACTGATCTGCAGTGGATCAGTGGTTCTGGGGAGCCGGGACGAAGCCAACTTTTTTGTGCCGCACCGAGGGGTCGCCATCCCCGGCTAGAAGCAGAGGCTAAGGTCGCGCCAGAGGAATGGAGCCTCCTGTCCGCCTCCCTGCCCCGTTTTCCAAGTCAGACCACGTTTGCGTACCTAATCATCTCTTCTGCACACGTTCAGGGCCGACAAGCTCCAAAACATCTGGGCTTGCCGGGAGGCAACCGGCATGCCCATTTCTACTTTTTATGTCCGCAAACGCTGTTTCTCGCGGGGGATACGCACTCCGCGTACAGGGAGCATAAAGTGTCGCATACCCACGAATCCAGATGGAGACAGTTAAAACCATGCTTGCCTTCAATATATTCTATTCTGCAGCCCTGAAGCCAAGAACGCCGTGGATCAGTGGCTTGGGGAGCCGGGACGAAGCCATCTTTTTTGGCCCGCCCGAGGGGCGCCATCCCGGCTAGAAGCAGAGCGAAGGTCCCGCCTAGAGGAATGGAGCCCTCCGGTGTCCCGCCCTGCCCCGTTTCCAGTCAAGACCCACGTTTGGCGTACATAATCATTCATTCTGCACACTTCGGGCAAAGTCCAAATCTGGGCTGCGGGAGGCACCGGCAAATGCACTTTTCTACCTTTTATGTCCGCAAACGCGTTTCTCGGCGAGTTACGCACTCGCGTTACGAGGGCATTAAGTGTCCATAAGCACCGAAATCCAAGCTGGAGACAGTTAAAACCATGCTTGCCTTCAATAATTCTATTCTGCAGTCATGAAGCCATGAACGCAGTGGATCAGTGGCTCTGGGGAGCCGGACGAAGCATTTTTTGGCCGCCCGAGGGGCGCACTCCCCGGCTAGAAGCAGAGCGAAGGTCCGCCTAGAGGAATGGAGCCCTCCGTGTCCCGCCCTGGCACCGTTTCAAGTCAGACCACGTTTGGCGTACATTAATATCTATTCTGCAACTTCAGGGCCGACAAGCTCCAAATCTGGGCTGCCGGGGAGCACCGGCATGCCCCTTTCTTACTTTTTATGTCGCAAAGCGTTTTCTCGGGGGGAGTTACGCACTCCGCGTACAGGGGAGCATTAAAGTGTTCCATAACCACGAAATCCAAGTGGAGACAGTTTAAAACCATGCTTGCCTTCAAATATTTCTATTCTGCAGTCCTGAAGCCATGAACGCCAGTGGATCAGTGGCTCTGGGGAGCGGGACGGAGCCATCTTTTTTGGCCGCCGAGGGGCGCCATCCCCGGCTAGAAGCGAGCGAAGTCCGCCTAGAGGAATGGAGCCCTCCGTGTTCCCGCCCTGCCCCGTTTCCAAGTCAGACCCACGTTTGGCGTACATAATCCTCTATTCTGCACACTTTCAGGGCCAGACAAGCTCCAAATCTGGGCTGCCGGGAGGCCACGGCATGCCCCATTTCTACTTTTTATGTCGCAAACGCGTTTTCTCGGGGAGTTACGCACTCCGCGTACAGGGAGCCATTAAAGTGTCCATAACTCACGAACATCCAAGCTGGAACAGTTTAAAACCATGCTTGCCTTCAAAATATTCTATTCTGCAGTCCTGAAGCCATGAACGCAGTGGATCAGTGGCTCTGGGGAGCGGGACGAAGCATCTTTTTTGGCCGCCCGAGGGGCGCCCTCCCGGCTAGAAGCAGAGCAGAGTCCGCCTAGAGGAATGGAAGGCCTCCGTGTCCCGCCCTGCCCCTTTCCACGTCAGACCACGTTTGGCGTACATAATCATCTATTCTGCACACTTCAGGGCCGACAAGCTCCAATCTGGGCTGCCGGGAGGCACCGAGCATGCCCATTTCTTACTTTTCTTCCGCAAAGCGTTCTTTCTTCGGGGGTTTACGCACTCCGCGTACAAGGTGAGCCATACAAGTTGGTCCATAACTCACGAAATCAGTGGAGACAGTTAAAACCATGCTTGCTCAATATTATTCTATAGTCGCGTCTGGAAAAGCCAAGAACGCAGGGGTCAGTGGCTCTGGGAGCTCGGGACGAAAGCCATACTTTTTTGGCCGCCCGAGGGGCGCCATCCCCGGCTATCGAAGTCAGCGCGGAAGGTCACGCCTAGAGGAATGGAAGCCCTCCGGTCCCGCCCTCGACCCGTTCCAGTCAAGCCCACGTTTGTGCGTCCATCCTCATCTTATTTCTGCCACTTTCATGCCGACCAAGCTCCAAATCTGGGCTGCCGGGAGGCACCGGCATGCCCATTTCTACCTTTTTATGTCCGCCAACCGTTTTCTCGGGGAGTTACTCAACTTCCGGTAAAAGGGCGCATATAAAGTGTCCATAACGCACAAAATCCAAGCTGGAGACAGTTTTTAAAACCACGCTTGCCTTCCAAATATATCTATCTGCAGCGTTGAAGCCAATACACGAGTGGCAGTATCAGTGGCTCTGGGGAGCCGAGACGAAGCCATCTTCTTTGGCCGTCCCGAGGGGGCGCATCCCCGGCTAGGACACAGAGCGAAGGTCCGCCTAGAGGAATGAGCCTCCGTTGTCCAGCCCTGCCCTCCGGGCCAGCCAGTATGTTGGGAGCTTTGGTCGGCCCTGAATGTGCAGATATTTATGATGATGTACGCAAACCGTGTTCTGGACTTGGAAACGGGGGCAGGGCGGGACACTGGAGGCCTCAGTCCTCTAGGCGGACCTTCTGCTCTGCTTTAGCGGGGGATGAGCCCTCGGGCGGCCAAAAAAGATGGCTTCGTCCCGGCTCCCAGCGGCCAGTGATCCATGCGTTCTATGCTTAGGGCTGCAAGAATAGAATATATTTGAGGCAAGCATTGGTTTTAACTGTCCTACAGTTGGGATTTGCGTGCGTTTATGGAACTTTATGCTCCCTGTACGGAGTGCGTAACTCGCCGAGAAACGCGTTTTGCGGACATAAAGGTAGAAAAGGGCATTGCCGGTTGCCTCCCGCAGCCCAGATTTGGAGCTTTTGGCCGTGAAGGTGGCAGAAATAGATGATTATGTACGCCAAACTGTTGGTCTGAACTTGGAAACGGGGAGGGCGGGACACGCGGGGGGCTTCATTCCCTCGGGCGGACCTTCCGCTCTCGCTTCTAGCCGGGGAGGCGCCCCGTCGGCGGCCAAAAAAGAGGGCTTCGTCCCGGCTCCCCAGAATCCACTGACCACTGCGTTCTGCTTCAGGCTGCAGCATAGAATATATTTTGAACGGCAAGCATGGTTTTAACTGCTCTCTCCAGCTTTGGATTTTCCGTTGACGTTAGTGGACACTTTATGCCCGCTCCTGTCGCGGAGTGGTAACTCCCGAGAAAACGCGTTTAGCGGGACAAAAAGGTAGAAACGGGCATGGCCGGTGCCTCCCCGGCAGCCCAGATTTGGAGCTTGCGTCGCCCTGAAGTGTGCAGAATAGATGATATGTACGCCAAACGTGGTCCTGATTGGGTGTGTTTTCGTTGTTTTGTTGCTGCTGGGACACCAAAAAACAAAAACCACCACACACCCAACAAACCCCCACAAAAACCAAACAAACCAACACAAAACACAACCTACCACACACACAACAAAAACCCCGGTGGGGGGGGGGGTGGGGTGGTGGTTGTAGGTTGGGGGCTGCGGGGTGTTTGAGGCGGGCGGCAGGGGGGGACACGAGGGCTCCATTCGCTAGGCGGACTTCGCCTCTGCTTCTATCCGGGAGATGGCGCCCCGGGCGCCAAAAAAGTGGCTTCGTCCGCTCCCCAGAGCAGGGATCCATGCGTTCTTGGCTTCAGGGCTGCAGCATAGAATATATTTGAAGACAAGCATGGGTTTTCACTGTCCTCCAGCTTGATTTCGTGCGTTATGGACACCTTATGCTCCCCGTAGGGGGAGGTGCGTAACTCCCCGAGAAACGCGTTTGCGGACATAAAAGTAGAAAGGGCATGCCGGTGCCTCCGGCATGCCCAATTGGAGCTTTGTCGGCCTGAAGTGTGCAGAATAGATGATTTATGTACGCCAACGGGGTCTGACTTGAAAACGGGGCATGGGCGGACACCGGAGTGCCTTCCACTTCCTCTAGGCGGACCTTCGCTCTGCTTCTAGCCGGGATGGGCGCCCCTCGGGCGGCCAAAAAAAGATGGCTTCGTCCCGGCGTCCCCAGACACTGATTCACTGCGTCATGGCTTTACGGGGCGCACGGGAATAGAATCTATTTGAAGGCAAGCATGGTTTTTAACTGTCTCAGGCTTGTTATTAGTGCAGTTTTATGGACACTTCTTGCTCTCCCCTGTACGCGAGTGCGTAACTCCCCCGAAAAGGCGTTAGGGAACAAGAAAGGTAGGAAAGGGCATGCCGGTGCCTCCGCGCAGCCCAGATTTGGCAGCGTCGCCGGTCCTAAGTGGAGTCGCAGAAGAGTAGTACCCAAACGTGGGGGTCTGACTGAGGAACGGGGCAGGGGGGACACGGAGGGCCCATTCCTTAGGCGGACCTCGCTCTGCTTCTAGCGGGGATGGCGCCCCCTCGGGCGGCAAAAAAAGATGGCTTTCGCCCGGCTCCCCAGAGCCAGTGTTAAGTCCAATGCGTGTCTTGGCTTCAGGGCTGCAGAATAGATAAAAATAATTTAAGTGCAGCAATGGTGTTTTTAAACGTCTCCAGCTTGGATTTCGGTGCGTTATGGACACTTCTGGCTCCCCTGTACGCGGAGGCGTACATGTCCAGAAGAAAAACGCGTTGCGACATAAAAGTGAGAAAGGGGCATGCCGGTGCCTCCCGGCAGCCCAGCTTTGGAGCTTGTCGGCCACTGAATGTGAGAGATAAATGATTATGTACGCCAACGTGGGTCTGACTTGGAAACGGTGCGGGCGGGACACGGAGGGCCTCCATTCCTAGGGCGGACCTTCGCTTCTGCTTCTAGCCGGGGATGGCGCCCATGGCGGCCAAAACAGATGGCTTCGTTCCCGTCTCCCCAGAGCCAGTGACTCCACTTGCGTCTTGGCTTCAGGCTGCAGCAATGATATATGTTGAGGCAACATGTTTAACTGTCTCCAGCTTGGTTTCCGTGCGTTTGGACACTTTATGCTCCCCTTCGCGGAGTGCGGTAACGCCGGAAGAGAAAAACGCGTTTGGGACATAAAAAGTGAATGGGCTTGCCGGTGCCTCCGGCAGCCCGATTGGAAGCTTGTCCCCTGAAGTGTGCATAATAGATGATTTTGTAAATTACGCCAAAGTGGTCTGACCTGGAAACGGGGAGCAGGCGACGGAGGCTCAATTCCTCTCAGGCGACTCTCGCTCTCTTTCTAGCCGGGGATGGCGCCCCTCGGGGCGGGCACAAAAAGATGGCTTGCCCGGCTCCCCCAGAGCCCCATGATCCACTGCGTTCTGGCTTCAGGGCTGCAGAATCAGCATATATTTGAAGGCAAGCAGGGTTTAACTGTCTCCAGCTTGGATTCGTTGCGTTATGGACATCTTTTAGCTCTCCTGTAGAAGTGCGTAACTCGCCGAGAGACGCGTTTGCGGAATAACGGAAGGGAGAAACGAGGGCATGCGCCGTTGCCCCCCGCAAGCCCAGATTTGGAGGCTTGTGGCCCTGAAGTGTGCAGAATAGATGATTATCGTACGTCAAACTTGGTCTGACTTGGAAACGGGGGCAGGGCGGGACACGGAGGGCTCCATTCCTCTAGGCGGACTTCCGCTCTGTGCTCGGCCGGGATGGACGCCCTCGGGCGGGCAAAAAGAGATGGCTTCCCGCTACCCAGGAGCCAGTGAATCACTTGCGTTCTTGGCTTCAGGGCTGCAGAATAGAATGATATATTGAAGGCAAGCATGGTTCATCACACTCCCCAGCACCTCACTGCCTGTTCGTGCGTTATGGACACTTAAGCTTCCTTCTCGCCTCTCCACCGCTGTCCATGTGCGGAACCAAAGAGCCTGACCCCGCATCAATCCTGCCAAGTCTATCGATTTCCCCCCCTCCACTCAAAAATGTTTTTTTTCATATTTGTCCTACACTCGAATTGTTTGAGTTTCAAACTTTTGGGATGTCATGTATTTGCATATTTCTTAATTCTGGACTTTTTTAAAGAGGGAAAAGGAGTTTAACACGATAATTAACTTTTTGGGGTGAAAACGATATCAGTTTTCATATTTTCATATTAGCCTATTATTCAAAGAAAAGTATTTATTTTATAAAGGCTACACATTGAAACACGTCTAGGAGTCTTTAATGGTTGAATTGTTTGATTGATTTAATACAAAATGCTTACTTATGTGATAATATTCCAGTTATTATTCTAACATGCCAGACTGAATCAGATGCTATTGTTTCAGCCGTTATGAGATTTATTTTGATGAAACACAACATATCTGTTCGCCACATAAAAAGCAGAGACGGGCACGCCGGTGGCCTCTCGGGAGCCCAGATTTTGGCCCTGAAGTGTGCAGATAGAGGATTATGTACGACAAACGTGGTCTGACTGGAGACGGGGTGCCAGCAGTAATGTGAAGTCTTCAATCAACCTTTTCATTTTAATGGAAACAGGTCACTCATTTCGCAATTACATCATTTCTGAAATGTGGCCCATTATCACTCATTAAATGTAAAATATAGATGTAGCAGCAAATGTAATTAGTACATTTATGAATCTATAAAGAAAAATAAGAGCGGGCTGATCGTCTCATCGGACTCTTTCCCGCCTACGGGTGTTGTCCCTGAACGAGAAAAAAACAAAACCTTTAAATGTATATTACAATTTGCCATCAGTCTTTCCTCTTAAGCATACATTACATCGGAACACTTAACTTCTTTCAGTTTCTATAGGTTCTTCATTGTGCTGTGTAATAAAGACTAAACAGTGTGTCATTCTCAGTAGGTGTTTCTCCTCTCATGGGGCGTATTGGACTCTTATCTACTCGCTGAACTGGCCCATTCTTCGTACTCGTCCTCATTCTCGTATCTACCGACACCTGGTCTTCATCTCATGCCTCCCAAACTCATCAACTGTGGAGGACAGGCTGATAGAACAATGGTTGTTTCGTTAGTGCAGTAGTAATTTCAATCTCTGTATCAATTCTCTCATACTGGAATGCAACAGCCATCCCACAGTGGACCAGGACAGTAATAGCAATTCCTACAGAAATTATCAGTAGGATGTTTCCCCATCTCCCAAACATATCTTCCATCCATTTTGTGATTGGATCTGTGATACCTGAATTGTCTGCCAGCTCATCTGACAGTGAGGTCAGTCCTTCCAGTGCCTTTGTTGTTGTTGTTGGGGATGAAGTACAGCATAGATTTCCAAAAATCTTACACCCCATCTCCTTTTTCAGCCAAAAGCATGTCTAAAGCTAAAGCGTTCTGCCAGGCCATTACCTAGTGTTATCTAATTGTTTGTGGATGCCTCTAAATCCCATCACAAGTGTTATTAATAAAACGTTGCTGGTTGTAATAGATGTATTTATCCCATCCACCTTTTATTTATGTAACCCACCAGGCAAAACAATAATGACAAAACCTACTGCCACCTGGTTCCTCGCTTAAACTCATTCGGGACTCCTCTGAGAACCAAGTGATCCAATAGACTCTAGAATCAAATGAAGCTTATCACGTTTAACTCTGTGCATGTCTTCTGTTGTTTAGTTTAGGAAACTGTGGGTCATGGGAAGCAAGTATGTAGGCATCATTAAGTGAATCAGAGCCCAGGTACCATACCAGAGTTTAGGCACTTAGTTCTTAACCTCTGTCCTCATCTAATCCCATTCTTTTGAATGGGTGCCATGGGGCTCTGCCATCATACCTAAGGTGTAGTAGCTGTTTTATTATCACTATCTGAGGTAGGTACCGGTGCTCATTTGCAATGTGTCAGGTGTATCCAAAAGGTGACAGTCCTGTATTAAATATCATTGTTCTTATCATCCACAATCAGCAGGACTAGTGGAAAGAGTGAATGGTACAATTAAGGCTAAACTTAGGAAAGCCATGGATGGGACGCACAATGAAGACCTATAGAAAATCTGAAAGAAGTTATAGTGTTCCGATGTAATGTATGCTTAAGAGAGAAAGACTGATGGCAAATTGTATATACATTTAAAGGTTTTGTTTTTTTCTCGTTTCAGGGACAACACCCGTAGGCAGGGAAAGAGGTCCGATGAGACGATCAGCCCGCTCTTATTTTTCTTTATTAGATTCATAAATGTACTAATACATTTGCTGTTACATCTATATTTTTACATTTAATGAGTGATAATGGACCACATTTCAGAAATGATGTAATTGCGAAACTGAGTGACCTGTTTTCCATTAAAATGAAAAGGTTGTATGTGAAGACTCAGCATTACTGCTGGCCACCCCGTCTCCAAGTCAGACCACGTTTGTCGTACATAATCCTCTATTCTGCACACTTCAGGGCCAAATCTGGGCTCCCGAGGCACCGGGTCCCCGTCTCTGCTTTTTATGTGCGACAGATATGTGTGTTTCATCAAAATAAATCTCATAACGGCTGAAACAATAGCATCTGATTTCAGTCTGTGGCATGTAGTTAAATAATAACTGTGAATATTATCACAATAAGTAATCATTTTGTGATAAATCAATCAAACAATTCAACCATTAAAGACTCCTAGACGTGTTTCAATGTGTAGCCTTTATAAAATACTTTTCTTTGAATAATAGGCTAATATGAAATAATGAAAACTGATATCGTTTTCACACCCAAAAAGTTAAATTATCTTGTTAAACTCCTTTTCCCTCATTAAAAAAGTCCAGAATTAAGAAATATGCAAATACATGACATCCCAAAAGTTTGAAACTCAAACATTCGAGTGTAGGAACAATATGAAAAATACATTTTTGAGTGGAGGGGGGAAATCGATAGACTTGGCAGGTAAGTGATGCGTGGGTCAAGGCATCTTTGGTTCAGCACCATGGACAGCGGTGAGAGCGAGAGGAGCATTAAGTGTCCTTAACGCACGAAAACCAAGCTGGAGGCAGGTGAAACCATGCTTGCCTTCAAATATATTCTATTCTGCAGCCCTGAAGCCAAGAACGCAGTGGATCAGTGGCTCTGGGGAGCCGGGACGAAGCCATCTGTTTTGGCCGCCCGAGGGGCGCCATCCCCGGCTAGGAACAGAGCGAAGGTCCGCCTAGAGGAATGGAGCCCTCCGTGTCCAGCCCTGCCCTCCCGGCAGCCCAGATTTGGAGCTTGTCGGCCCTGAAGTGTGCAGAATAGATGATTATGTACGCCAAACGTGGTCTGACTTGGAAACGGGGCAGGGCGGGACACGGAGGGCTCCATTCCTCTAGGCGGACCTTCGCTCTGCTTCTAGCCGGGGTGGCGCCCTCGGGCGGCCAAAAAAGATGGCTTCGTCCCGGCTCCCCAGAGCCACTGATCCACTGCGTTCATGGCTTCAGGACTGCAGAATAGAATATATTTGAAGGCAAGCATGGTTTTAACTGTCTCCAGCTTGGATTTCGTGAGTTATGGACACTTTATGGTCCCCTGTACGCTGAGTGCGTAACTCGCCGAGAAAACGCGTTTGCGGACATAAAAGGTAGAAAAGGGCATGCCGGTGCCTCCCCGCAGCCCAGATTTGGAGCTTGTTGGCCGTGAAGTGTGCAGAATAGATGATTATGTACGCCAAACGTGGTCTGACTTGGAAACGGGGCAGGGCGGGACACGGAGGGCTCCATTCCTCTAGGCGGACCTTCGCTCTGCTTCTAGCCGGGGATGGCGCCCCTCGGGCGGCCAAAAAGATGGCTTCGTCCCGGCTCCCCAGAGCCATGATCCACTGCTTCTGGCTTCAGGGCTGCAGAATAGAATATATTTGAAGGCAAGCATGTTTTAACTGTCTCCAGCTTGGATTTCGTGCGTTATGGACACTTTATGCTCCCCTGTACGCGGAGTGCGTAACTCCCCGAGAAAACGCGTTTGCGGACATAAAAAGTAGAAATGGGCATGCCGGTGCCTCCCGCAGGCCAGATTTGGAGCTTGTCGGCCCTGAAGTGTGCAGAATAGATGATTATGTACGCCAAACGTGGTCTGACTTGGAAACGGGGCAGGGCGGGACACGGAGGGCTCCATTCCTCTAGGCGGACCTTCGCTCTGCTTCAGCCGGGGATGGCGCCCCTCGGGCGGCCAAAAAAGATGGCTTCGTCCCGGCTCCCCAAAGCCACTGATCCACTGCGTTCATGGCTTCAGGCTGCAGATAGAATATATTTGAAGGCAAGCATGGTTTTAACTGTCTCCAGCTTGGATTTCGTGCGTTATGGACACTTTATGCTCCCCTGTACGCGGAGTGCGTAACTCCCCGAGAAAACGCGTTTGCGGACATAAAAAGTAGAAATGGGCATGCCGGTGCCTCCCGGCAGCCCAGATTTGGAGCTTGTCGGCCCTGAAGTGTGCAGAATAGATGATTATGTACGCCAAACGTGGTCTGACTTGGAAACGGGCAGGGCGGGACACGGAGGGCTCCATTCCTCTAGGCGGACCTTCGCTCTGCTTCTAGCCGGGGATGGCGCCCCTCGGGCGGCCAAAAAAGATGGCTTCGTCCCGGCTCCCCAGAGCCATGATCCACTGCTTCTTGGCTTCAGGGCTGCAGAATGAATATATTTGAAGGCAAGCATGGTTTTAACTGTCTCAGCTTATTTCGTGCGTTATGGACACTTTATGCTCCCCTGTACGCGGAGTGCGTAACTCCCCGAGAAAACGCGTTTGCGGACATAAAAAGTAGAAAAGGGCATGCCGGGGCCTCCCGGCCAGCCAGATTTGGACTTGTCGGCCCTGAAGTGTGCAGAATAGATGATTTGTACGCCAAACGTGGTCTGACTTGGAAACGGGCAGGGCGGGACACGGAGGGCTCCATTCCTCTAGGCGGACCTTCGCTCTGCTTCTAGCCGGGGATGGCGCCCCTCGGGCGGCCAAAAAAGATGGCTTCGTCCCGGCTCCCCAGAGCCACTGATCCACTGCGTTCATGGCTTCAGGACTGCAGAATAGAATATATTTGAAGGCAAGCATGGTTTTAACTGTCTCCAGCTTGGATTTCGTGAGTTATGGACACTTTATGGTCCCCTGTACGCTGAGTGCGTAACTCGCCGAGAAAACGCGTTTGCGGACATAAAGGTAGAAAAGGGCATGCCGGTGCCTCCCGGCAGCCCAGATTTGGAGCTTGTTGGCCTGAAGTGTGCAGAATAGTGATTATGTACGCCCAAACGTGGTCTGACTTGGAAACGGGGCGGGCGGGACCGGAGGGCTCCCTTCCTCTAGGCGGACCTTCGCTCTGCTTCTAGCCGGGGATGGCGCCCCTCGGGCGGCCAAAAAAGATGGCTTCGTCCCGGCTCCCCAGAGCCATGATCCACTGCTTCTGGCTTCAGGCTGCCAGAATAGAATATATTTGAAGGCACGATGGTTTTAACTGTCTCCAGCTTGGATTTCGTGCGTTATGGACACTTTATGCTCCCTGTTACGCGGAGTGCGTAACTCCCGAGAAAACGCGTTTGCGGACATAAAAAGTAGAAAGGGCATGCCGGTGCTCCCGGCAGCCCAGATTTGGAGCTTGTCGGCCTGAAGTGTGCAGAATAGATGATTATGTACGCCAAACGTGTCTGACTTGGAAACGGGGCAGGGCGGGACACGGAGGGCTCCATTCCTCTAGGCGGACCTTCGCTCTGCTTCTAGCCGGGGATGGCGCCCCTCGGGCGGCCAAAAAAGATGGCTTCGTCCCGGCTCCCCAGAACCACTGATCCACTGCGTTCATGCTTCAGGCTGCAGATAGAATATATTTGAAGGCAAGCATGGTTTTAACTGTCTCCAGCTTGGATTTCGTGCGTTATGGACACTTTATGCTCCCTGTACGCGGAGTGCGTAACTCCCCGAGAAAACGCGTTTGCGGACATAAAAAGTAGAAATGGGCATGCCGGTGCCTCCCGGCAGCCCAGATTTGGAGCTTGTCGGCCCTGAAGTGTGCAGAATAGATGATTATGTACGCCAAACGTGGCTGACTTGGAAACGGGGCAGGGCGGGACACGGAGGGCTCCATTCCTCTAGGCGGACCTTCGCTCTGCTTCTAGCCGGGATGGCGCCCCTCGGGCGGCCAAAAAAGATGGCTTCGTCCCGGCTCCCCAGAGCCACTGATCCACTGCGTTCTATGCTTCCGGCTGCAGATAGAATATATTTGAAGGCAAGCATGGTTTTAACTGTCTCCAGCTTGGATTTCGTGAGTTATGGACACTTTATGGTCCCCTGTACGCTGAGTGCGTAATTCGCCGAGAAAACGCGTTTGCGGACATAAAAGGTAGAAAAGGGCATGCCGGTGCCTCCCCGCAGCCCAGATTTGGAGCTTGTTGGCCCTGAAGTGTGCAGAATAGATGATTATGTACGCCAAACGTGGTCTGACTTGGAAACGGGGCAGGGGGACACGGAGGGCTCCATTCCTCTAGGCGGACCTTCGCTCTGCTTCTAGCCGGGGATGGCGCCCCTCGGGCGGCCAAAAAAGATGGCTTCGTCCCGGCTCCCCAGGCCATGATCCACTGCTTCTTGCTTCAGGGCTGCAGAATAGAATATATTTGAAGGCAAGCATGGTTTTAACTGTCTCCAGCTTGGATTTCGTGCGTTATGGACACTTTATGCTCCCCTGTACGCGGAGTGCGTAACTCCCCGAGAAAACGCGTTTGCGGACATAAAAAGTAGAAATGGGCATGCCGGTGCCTCCCGGCAGCCCAGATTTGGAGCTTGTCGGCCCTGAAGTGTGCAGAATAGATGATTATGTACGCCAAACGTGGTCTGACTTGGAAACGGGGCAGGGCGGGACACGGAGGGCTCCATTCCTCTAGGCGGACCTTCGCTCTGCTTCTAGCCGGGGATGGCGCCCCTCGGGCGGCCAAAAAAGATGGCTTCGTCCCGGCTCCCCAGAACCACTGATCCACTGCGTTCATGGCTTCAGGGCTGCAGAATAGAATATATTTGAAGGCAAGCATGTTTTAACTGTCTCCAGCTTGGATTTCGTGAGTTATGGACACTTTATGCTCCCCTGTACGCGGAGTGCGTAACTCCCCGAGAGAAAACGCGTTTGCGGACATAAAAAGTAGAAAAGGGCATGCCGGTGCCTCCCGGCAGCCCAGATTTGGAGCTTGTCGGCCCTGAAGTGTGCAGAATAGATGATTATGTACGCCAAACGTGGTCTGACTTGGAAACGGGGCAGGGCGGGACACGGAGGGCTCCATTCCTCTAGGCGGACCTTCGCTCTGCTTCTAGCCGGGGATGGCGCCCCTCGGGCGGCCAAAAAAGATGGCTTCGTCCCGGCTCCCCAGAGCCACTGATCCACTGCGTTCTTGCTTCAGGGCTGCAGAATAGAATATATTTGAAGGCAAGCATGGTTTTAACTGTCTCCAGCTTGGATTTCGTGCGTTATGGACACTTTATGCTCCCCTGTACGCGGAGTGCGTAACTCCGACGAGAAAACGCGTTTGCGGACATTAAAAGTAGAAATGGGCATGCCGGTGCCTCCCGGCAGCCCAGATTTGGAGCTTGTCGGCCCTGAAGTGTGCAGAATAGATGATTATGTACGCCAAACGTGGTCTGACTTGGAAACGGGGCAGGGCGGGACACGGAGGGCTCCATTCCTCTAGGCGGACCTTCGCTCTGCTTCTAGCCGGGGATGGCGCCCCTCGGGCGGCCAAAAAAGATGGCTTCGTCCCGGCTCCCCAGAGCCACTGATCCACTGCGTTCATGGCTTCAGGACTGCAGAATAGAATATATTTGAAGGCAAGCATGGTTTTAACTGTCTCCAGCTTGGATTTCGTGAGTTATGGACACTTTATGCTCCCCTGTACGCGGAGTGCGTAACTCGCCGAGAAAACGCGTTTGCGGACATAAAAAGTAGAAAAGGGCATGCCGGTGCCTCCCGGCAGCCCAGATTTGGAGCTTGTCGGCCCTGAAGTGTGCAGAATAGATGATTATGTACGCCAAACGTGGTCTGACTTGGAAACGGGGCAGGGCGGGACACGGAGGGCTCCATTCCTCTAGGCGGACCTTCGCTCTGCTTCTAGCCGGGATGGCGCCCCTCGGGCGGCCAAAAAAGATGGCTTCGTCCCGGCTCCCCAGAGCCACTGATCCACTGCGTTCTTGGCTTCAGGGCTGCAGAATAGAATATATTTGAAGGCAAGCATGGTTTTAACTGTCTCCAGCTTGGATTTCGTGGTGGTTATGGACACTTTATGCTCCCCTGTACGCTGAGTGCGTAACTCGCCGAGAAAACGCGTTTGCGGACATAAAAGTAGAAAAGGGCATGCCGGTGCCTCCCCGCAGCCCAGATTTGGAGCTTGTCGGCCCTGAAGTGTGCAGAATAGATGATTATGTACGCCAAACGTGGTCTGACTTGGAAACGGGGCAGGGCGGGACACGGAGGGCTCCATTCCTCTAGGCGGACCTTCGCTCTGCTTCTAGCCGGGGATGGCGCCCCTCGGGCGGCCAAAAAAGATGGCTTCGTCCCGGCTCCCCAGAGCCACTGATCCACTGCGTTCTTGGCTTCAGGGCTGCAGAATAGAATATATTTGAAGGCAAGCATGGTTTTAACTGTCTCCAGCTTGGATTTCGTGCGTTATGGACACTTTATGCTCCCCTGTACGCGGAGTGCGTAACTCCCCGAGAAAACGCGTTTGCGGACATAAAAAGTAGAAATGGGCATGCCGGTGCCTCCCGGCAGCCCAGATTTGGAGCTTGTCGGCCCTGAAGTGTGCAGAATAGATGATTATGTACGCCAAACGTGGTCTGACTTGGAAACGGGGCAGGGCGGGACACGGAGGGCTCCATTCCTCTAGGCGGACCTTCGCTCTGCTTCTAGCCGGGGATGGCGCCCCTCGGGCGGCCAAAAAAGATGGCTTCGTCCCGGCTCCCCAGAACCACTGATCCACTGCGTTCATGGCTTCAGGGCTGCAGAATAGAATATATTTGAAGGCAAGCATGGTTTTAACTGTCTCCAGCTTGGATTTCGTGCGTTATGGACACTTTATGCTCCCTGTACGCGAGTGCGTAACACGCCGAGAGAAAACGCGTTTGCGGACATAAAAGGTAGAAAAGGGCATGCCGGTGCCTCCCGGCAGCCCAGATTTGGAGCTTGTTGGCCCTGAAGTGTGCAGAATAGATGATTATGTACGCCAAACGTGGTCTGACTTGGAAACGGGGCAGGGCGGACACGGAGGGCTCCATTCCTCTAGGCGGACCTTCGCTCTGCTTCTAGCCGGGGATGGCGCCCCTCGGGCGGCCAAAAAAGATGGCTTCGTCCCGGCTCCCCAGAGCCACTGATCCACTGCGTTCTTGGCTTCAGGGCTGCAGAATAGAATATATTTGAAGGCAAGCATGGTTTTAACTGTCTCCAGCTTGGATTTCGTGCGTTATGGACACTTAATGCTCCTCTCGCTCTCACCGCTGTCCATGGTGCTGAACCAAAGATGCCTTGACCCACGCATCACTTACCTGCCAAGTCTATCGATTTCCCCCCTCCACTCAAAAATGTGTTTTTCATATTGTTCCTACACTCGAATGTTTGAGTTTCAAACTTTTGGGATGTCATGTATTTGCATATTTCTTAATTCTGGACTTTTTTAATGAGGGAAAAGGAGTTTAACAAGATAATTTAACTTTTTGGGTGTGAAAACGATATCAGTTTTCATTATTTCATATTAGCCTATTATTCAAAGAAAAGTATTTTATAAAGGCTACACATTGAAACACGTCTAGGAGTCTTTAATGGTTGAATTGTTTGATTGATTTATCACAAAATGATTACTTATTGTGATAATATTCACAGTTATTATTTAACTACATGCCACAGACTGAAATCAGATGCTATTGTTTCAGCCGTTATGAGATTTATTTTGATGAAACACACATATCTGTCGCACATAAAAAGCAGAGACGGG
>NW_020858292.1:5533-40837 GCF_000972845.2 Larimichthys crocea | reverse complement strand
CATTCTTTTGAATGGGTGCCATGGGTGCTCTGCCATCATACCTAAGGTGTAAGTAGCTGTTTTATTTATCACTTATCTGTAGGTACCGGTGCTCATTTGCAATGTGTCAGGTGTATCCAAAAGGTGACAGTCCTGTATTAAATATCATTGTTCTTATCATCCACAATCAGCAGGACTAGTGGAAAGAGTGAATGGTACAATTAAGGCTAAACTTAGGAAAGCCATGGATGGGACAGGAAAAGGATGAGTGACCTGTCTGTCGCACATAAAAAGCAGAGACGGGCACGCCGGTGCCTCTCGGGAGCCCAGATTTGCCCTGAAGTGTGCAGAATAGAGGATTATGTACGACAAACGTGGTCTGACTTGGAGACGGGGTGGCCAGCAGTAATGCTAGTCTTCACATACAACCTTTTCATTTAATGGAAAACAGGTCACTCAGTTTCGCAATTACATCATTTCTGAAATGTGGCCTATCACTCATTAAATGTAAAAATATAGATTAACAGCAAATTGTATAGTACATTTATGAATCTAATAAAGAAAAATAAGAGGGCTGATCGTCTCATCGGACCTCTTTCCTGCCTACGGGTGTTGTCCCTGAAACGAGAAAAAAACAAAACCTTTAAATGTATATACAATTTGCCATCAGTCTTTCTCTCTTAAGCATACATTACATCGGAACACTATAACTCTTTCAGATTTTCTATAGGTTCTTCATTGTGCTGTGTAATAAAGACTAAACAGTGTGTCATTCTCAGTAGGTGTTTCTCCTCTCATGGGCGCGTAGATTGACTCTTCTACTCGCTGAACTGGACCCATTCTTCGTACTCGTCCTCATTTCGTAACCGACACCTGGCCTTCATCTCATCCTCCCAAACCATCAACTGTGGAGACAGGCTGATAGAACAATTGTTGTTTCGTTTGCAGTAGTAATTCATCTCTGTATCAATTCTCTCAACATGGAATGCAACAGCATCCACAGGTGACCAGGACAGTAATAGCAATTCCTACAGAAATTATCAGTAGGATGTTTCCCCATCTCCCAAACATATCTTCCATCCATTTTGTGATTGGATCAGGTTTTAGACAGTCTGCAGTCACAGAGACTATGTCAAAATTTTAGACACTCTGTAGGGGCGTCACTGAGACTATGTAGAAGTTTTAGACTGTCAGATGAGCTGGCAGACAATTCAGGTATTAAACATCATTTTGGCTGAGTTAATTCACATGACATACACTGGACTTCAGCAGCTTTACAATCTTTCAGTGTCGGTCCAAGGCATATGTATCTGTTGTCCAATGTTTTGCTTTTATATCAGTCACATGAACATGAATTAATTCTTTCCACTTCCTGAGTTTCATTATACTGACAACTTGTTAGTTTGGAAATCTCATATCTTCTTTCCACCATAACTTCCCTCTAATGGCTTCAGCTGGTTCAGTTGACTTCATGGACAGCCTGAAAACCCAAGCAAGACACTACAAGACCCTCCAAGAAATGTTCAAGTCCAAAAAGCCAAACAAAGCTGCAATAACTCATTTGCTGAACCTGGAATTTGAGTCTCGAAGATGCTTCATCACCTCTGATGTCTTAAAGGAGCAAGACAGACCAACAAAGATCTAGAGGCTTACCCATGTTTCTGAGAACTGGATCACTAAGTTGGTCCTATTCAGTCCACATTTCCAGCTCTTCCAAGGACTTATTTTAGCATGACTAATTGGCATAATCTTTTCTGATCTTTTTTGAAGAATCTTAGTCATCAGAATGTTTAACAAGGACTAGCAGTGTTATTATTTTTTCGTATGTGTGTATGTATAGTATATTATATATTATTATGTATTATATTATTATTATTTATTATTATTATTATTATTTTATTTATTTATTTTTTCTTCTGTATCTGAATCTATTTTTCAGGTGCTGGATGAGCTGCAGCGAGTAATCCAACCAACCAACTCCCATACACACTCTGAGATAAAGAGCAGATGGGAAGCCTTCTATTCAAAGGTCCAGTTTTATGGGGTGATGAAGAAAGCCATGAAGCCTCCTAAAACTTTGAATGGAGGTGAAATCACAATTGACTTGTTCATTTATATAATAATGTGTCATGAAAGTTATTTATGGTACCACCTTGTCTTGTGCCTTTTTCATTAAGCCAGTGGCGCATGTCACAGCTGTGTTCCGAGCCCTGCCACTGCTCTTCCCGTCCAGCACCATGCCACCTAAGAAACTGGGCTTAAGCAGCGAGGCTCTTTTCCATGTCCTTACGGTGAGATTTACAGACTTACTGCAATATTTTACACTATATATTCCAGTTATTCACACATACATTTTATGTAAGGTTTGGTTACTTTGAGATACACTTTTATCATTTCAAAAGGTCCAAGGGGAAGTTTTTATAAAAATTGGATTGTACTGGGCTGCAGTGTTTTAACTCTTAGAGGGAGTGATGTGGGTTTTGTCTTTTTTGTATTCCCCTTATCTAGCATGTATTTTAAAGCTGCCGGGAAAGGAAATTTTAAAAATGTTCAAGGACATGAGAAACAGACTAAAGGAAGTGTCATTTTGGACAAGAAACATAATGTTCATTACTAAGGGGAAACCAAAAAAGGAAATCGTTAGTGGGAAGATGTTCGAGACAGCCCATTTTGAATGCATTGTATAAAAACTACTGACAGAGCTCCACAAGAAGCCTTTTCTCTGTAACCTCTTGCGTGTTGCACTGTTAAATACATGTTTCATCACTGCTGTCCTGGCTCGTGCAGTGGGGTACTAGTGAATGTTACAGATAATGGTGGGATGCACTAGAATCTCCATCATAGACATCATCAGTGGTTGAGATGTCTGAACTGACTTCCGGTCTTCGTGTTTTTTTTTCGAAGGAGGAACTTTGGCCTTCCTTGGACTTCTGACATTTGAGAGTCTCTTCATGAGCTTTTTAGCAACATGCTCCTGCGAGGCATACATAGTGAACATAAAAAAATGACAGTTACAGTCACCATCATACCATCCACAAGCAATAGTGACAAAAATCTACTCACCCACTCACTGTTTGATGACTGGCCTTTTATCATTGGATAGTAATCCACCAATCGTTTTGCCATGGCATTCACCTCATGTTTGGTGGGGTATCTGCAGTCCTCTGTGGCTCTTGCGATAGAAATCATATTAGTCATAGTGTTTCTTATGAGTCGGCAGAAGAGCTCCTTGGATAAGGCCACGCTGTGCTCGGTCCCTAGCCATTTCTGCTCAAAGTAGGTGCGTCGCACCTGTTCAAGCTCACTGTCTGTGAAGACTATGTATTGTGGTTTTAGACAGTCTGTGGGACGTCACGGAGACTACGTCCACGGAGACTACTCGGAACATAGTCTCTGTGACGCTTTAGCTACGTTTATTGCATCATTTCGTGGTGTTGGAATAACTTCAATCATCATTTGAGTATAAGTCTATGATCACTAGACAATACTTTTTATTTTCACATTTATTTAATTCAATGAAATCCATGCATATCGTATGAAATGGATATTGAGCATTAGGCAGTTTACCTGGTCTTGGTCTGAATCTGCCTTGGACATTCTTTTTTCACACACTAATTTTTGACTGACTTACTGATGGTTTTGTTGACATTCCCTTTAGTGCAGCTCCATCTAGTGGATGCTAACGCAACCCCAGCCACTACTGTAGCTTCTATTCTATGCGCTTATAATGCGCCCTATATTGAAAAAGTTTTAAAATAGGCCATTCATTCAAGGTGCGCCTTATAATCCTTATAGTGCGGAAAATACGGTATATGGACCGGATTTGAAGGTACTTAACATTTCAGGTTTTAGACAGTCTGCAGTCACAGAGACTATGTAAAATTTTAGACAGTCTGTGGGGACGTCACAAAGACTACATCCAGATTTGAGACAGTCAGGGACGTCACAGAGACTATGTCCAGGTTTAGACAGTCTGTGGGGACGTCATGGAGACTACGTCCAGGTTTTAGACAGTCTGCGGTCACAGAGACTACGTCGAAGTTTTAGACAGTCCATGGACATCACAGGAGACTACGTCCAGGTTTTAACAGTTTGTGGGGACGTCACAGAGACTAATCCAGGTTTTAGACAGCTGTGTGGAGTCACGGAGACTAGTCCAGGTTTTAGACAGGTTGTGGGGACGTCATGGAGACTACGTCCAGGTTTTAGACAGTGTGTTGGGGATGTCACAGAGACTACGTACAGGTTTTAGACAGTCTGCGGTCACAGAGACTACGTCCAGGTTTTAGACGGTCCATGGGGCGTCACAGAGACTACGTCCAGGTTTTAGACAGTCTGTTGGGGACCTCACAGAGACTACATAGGGTTTTAGACAGTCCGTGGGACGTCACGAGAGACTACGAACAGGTTTTAGACACGCTGGGGACGTCATGGAGATACATCCAGAGTTTAAGACAGTCTGTGGGAAAGTCACAGAGACTACATCCAGTTTTAGACAGTCTGCGTCACAGAGACTACGTCCAAGTTTTAGACAGTTTGTCAGGATTTCACAGAGACTACGTCCAGTTTTTTAGACAGTCTGTGGGACATCACAGAGACATGTCCAGGTTTTAGACAGTCTGTGGGACATCATACTGATAGTATTTGTAACAATTACTATAACACAAATTATTAGCCGCTGGGGCAGCAGGGCCGTGTGGAGAATTTTCCTGCTGGAAGGTAACAGGTATGAAACAATAAGAATGTTAAAGAACTGCCAGAAGGTTTTTTGCTCTCACAATTTCATAATTTTTGAATCAATTATTTAACACTTGAATCAAATGGAAATGCAATGTGGGTGTGTGACATCACAGAGACAAGGTATTTATACATAATATATATACAAATAAAAAATTATTTCAATTTGCGGCAGTATTGACGCATGGATTGACTCATGTGTCAACAGGGGGGATGCAGGAGGTAATGGATTCCAAAAATACGTTAAAAAAAATTGTGCATCATGTTTAGTGTGTGGAAAACAGAATGTCCAAGGCAGATTCAGACCAAGACCAGGTAAAATGCCTAATGCTCAATATCCATTTCATACGATATGCATGGATTTCATTGAATTAATAAATGTGAAAAAAAAAAGTATTGTCTAGTGATCATAGACTTATACTCAAAATGGATTGAAGTTATTCCAACCACACGAAATGATGCAATAACAGTAGCTAAAGCATTAGCAACACATATTGCACCAAGATTTGGATTTCCAGAAATCATATATTAGTGATAATGGACCACATTTCAGAAATGATGTAATTGCGAAACTGAGTGACCTGTTTTCCATTAAAATGAAAAGGTTGTATGTGAAGACTCAGCATTACTGCTGGCAAACAGGTTACCCATCCTTTTCCTGTCTCATCCATGGCTTTCCTAAGTTTAGCCTTAATTGTACCATTCACTCTTTCCACTAGTCCTGCTGATTGTGGATGATAAGAACAATGATATTTAATACAGGACTGTCACCTTTTGGATACACCTGACACATTGCAAATGAGCACCGGTACCTACAGATAAGTGATAAATAAAACAGCTACTTACACCTTAGGTATGATGGCCGAGCACCCCTGGCACCCATTCAAAAGATGGGATGCAGAATGAGGACAGAGGTTAAGACCTAAGTTGCCTAAACTCTGGTATGGTACCTGCGCTCTGATTCACTTAATGATGCCTACATACTTGCTTCCCATGACTCCACAGTTTCCTAAACTAACAACAGAAGACATGCACAGAGTTAAACGTGATAAGCTTCATTTGATTCTAGAGTCTTATTGGATTCACTTGGTGTTCTCAGGGAGTCCCAGATGAGTTTAAGGCTAGGAACCAGGTGGCAGTAGGTTTTGAATCATTTATTGCCTGGTGGGTTACAATAAATAAAAATGTGGATGGGATAAATTACATCTATACAACCAGCAACGTTTTATTAATAACACTTGTGATGGATTTAGAGGCATCCACAAACAATTAGATAACACTGTCTATGGCCTGGCAGAACAGTTTAGCTTAGACATGCTTTTGGCTGAAAAAGGAGATGTGTGTGATTTTTGGAAATCTTTGCTGTACTTCATCCCAACAACAACAACAAAGGCACTGGAAGGACTGACCTCACTGTCAGATGAGCTGGCAGACAATTCAGTATCACAGTCCAATCACAAAATGGGGAAGATATGTTTGGGGATGGGGAAACATCCTACTGATAATTTCTGTAGGAATTGCTATCTGTCTGGTCACCTGTGGATGCTGTTGCATTCATGTATGAGAGAATGATACAGAGATGAATTACTACTGCACTAACGAAACAACAATTGTCTATACGCTGTCTCCACAGTTGATGAGTTTGGAGGCATGGAGGAAGGACCAGGTGTCGGTAGATACGAGAATGAGGACGAGTACGAAGAATGGGTCAGTTCAGCGGTAGAAGAGTCAATCTACGCGCCCAATGAGAGGAGAAACACCTACTGGAATGACACACTGTTTAGTCTTTATTACACAGCACAATGAGAACCTATAGAAAATCTGAAAGAAGTTATAGTGTTCCGATGTATGTATGCTTAAGAGAGAAAGACTGATGGCAAATTGTTATACATTTAAAGGTTTGTTTTTTTTTTTCTCGTTTCAGGGACAACACCCGTAGGCGGGAAAGAGGTCGATGAGACGATCAGCCCGCTCTTATTTTTCTTATTAGATTCATAAATGTACTAATACATTGTGTTTACATCTATATTTTTACATTTAATGAGTGATAATGCCACTTTCAGAAATGATGATTAATGCGAAACGAGTGAACTGTTTCCTAAAATGAAAAGGTTGTATGTGAAGACTCAGCATACTGGGCCACCCGTCTCCAAGTAGACCACGTTTGTCGTACAAATCCTCAGCACACTTCAGGGCCAAATCTGGGCTCCCGAGAGGCACCGGCGTGCCGTCTCTGCTTTTTAGTGCACAGATATGTGTGTTTTATCAAAATAAATCTCATAACGGCTGAAACAATAGCATCTGATTTCAGTCTGTGGCATGTAGTTAAATAATAACTGTGAATATTATCACAATAAGTAATCATTTTGTGATAAATCAATCAAACAATTCAACCATTAAAGACTCCTAGACGTGTTTCAATGTGTAGCCTTTATAAAATACTTTTCTTTGAATAATAGGCTAATATGAAATAATGAAAACTGATATCGTTTTCACACCCAAAAAGTTAAATTATCTTGTTAAACTCCTTTTCCCTCATTAAAAAGTCCAGAATTAGAAATATGCAATACATGACATCCCAAAAGTTTGAAACTCAAACATTCGAGTGTAGGAACAATATGAAAACACATTTTTGAGTGAGGGGGGAAATCGATAGACTTGGCAGGTAAGTGATGCGTGGGTCAAGGCATCTTTGGTTCAGCACCATGGACAGCGGTGAGAGCGAGAGGAGCTTAAGTGTCCATAACGCACCGGCCGGAGGATGAACCATGCTTGCCTTCAATATATTCTATTCTGCCAGCCTGAAGCCAAGAACGCAGTGGATCAGTGGCTCTGGGGAGCCGGGACGAAGCCATCTGTTTTGGCCGCCCGAGGGGCGCCATCCCGGCTAGGAACAGAGCGAAGGTCCGCCTAGAGGAATGGAGCCCTCCGTGTCCCGCTCTCGCCCGTTTCCAAGTCAGACCAAGTTTGACGTACATAATCATCTATTCTGCACACTTCAGGGCCAACAAGCTCCAATCTGGGCTGCGGGGAGGCACCGGCATGCCCTTTTCTACTTTTATGTCCGCAAACGCGTTCTCTCGGGAGTTACGCACTCTGCGTACAGGGGAGCATAAGTGTCCATAACGCACGAAATCCAAGCTGGAGACAGTTTAAACCATGCTTGCCTTCAAATATATTCTTTCTGCAGTCCTGAAGCCTGAACGCAGTGGATCAGTGGCTCTGGGGAGCCGGGACGAAGCCATCTGTTTTGGCCGCCCGAGGGGCGCCATCGGCTAGGAACAGAGCGAAGGTCCGCCTAGAGGAATGGAGCCCTCCGTGTCCCGCCCTGCCCCGTTTCCAAATCAGACAAGCTCCAAATCTGGGCTGCCGGGAGGGCAGGGTTGGACAAGGAGGGCTCCATTCCTCTAGGCGGACCTTCGGTCTGTTCCTAGCGGGATGGCGCCCCTCGGGCGGCCAAAACAGATGGCTTCGTCCCGGCTCCCCAGAGCCATGATCCACTGCGTTCTTGGCTTCAGGGCTGAGAATAGATATATTTGAAGGCAAGCATGGTTTCACCTGCCTCCAGCTGGTTTTGTGCGTTAGGACACTTAATGCTCCTCTCGCTCTCACACGCTGTCCATGGTGCTGAACCAAAGAGCTTGACCCACGCCCACACTTACCTGCCAAGTCTATCGATTTCCCCCCTCCACTCAAAAATGTATTTTCATATTGTTCCTACACTCGAATGTTTGAGTTTCAAACTTTTGGGATGTCATATATTTGCATATTTCTTAATTCTGACTTTTTAATGAGGGAAAAGGAGTTAACAAGTAATTTAACTTTTTGGGTGTGAAAACGATATAGTTTTCATTATTTCATATAGCCTCTATTATTCAAAGAAAAGTATTTTATAAAGGCTACACATTGAAACACGTCTAGGAGTCTTTAATGGTTGAATTGTTTGATTGATTTATCACAAAATGATTACTTATTGTGATAATATTCACAGATATTATTTAACTACATGCCACAGAATGAAATTTCAGATGCTATTGTTTAGCCGTTATGAGATTTATTTTGTTGAAACACACATATCTGTCGCACATAAAAAGCAGAGACGGGCACGCCGGTGCCTCTCGGGAGCCCAGATTTGGCCCTGAAGTGTGCAGAATAGAGGATTATGTACGACAAACGTGGTCTGACTTGGAGACGGGGTGGCCAGCAGTAATTTAATGGAAAACAGGTCACTCAGTTTCGCAATTACATCATTTCTGAAATGTGGTCCATTATCACTCATTAAATGTAAAAATATAGATGTAACAGCAAATGTATTAGTACATTTATGAATCTAATAAAGAAAAATAAGAGCGGGCTGATCGTCTCATTGGACCTCTTTCCCTGCCTACGGGTGTTGTCCCGAAACGAGAAAAAAACAAAACCTTTAAATGTATATACAATTTGCCATCAGTCTTTCTCTCTTAAGCATACATTACATCGGAACACTATAACTTCTTTCAGATTTTCTATAGGTTCTTCATTGTGCTGTGTAATAAAGACTAAACAGTGTGTCATTCTCAGTAGGTGTTTCTCCTCTCATGGGCGCGTAGATTGACTCTTCTACTCGCTGAACTGGACCCATTCTTCGTACTCGTCCTCATTCTCGTATCTACCGACACCTGGTCCTTCATCTCATGCCTCCCAAACTCATCAACTGTGGAGACAGGCTGATAGAACAATTGTTGTTTCGTTAGTGCAGTAGTAATTCATCTCTGTATCAATTCTCTCATACATGGAATGCAACAGCATCCACAGGTGACCAGGACAGTAATAGCAATTCCTACAGAAATTATCAGTAGGATGTTTCCCCATCTCCCAAACATATCTTCCATCCATTTTGTGATTGGATCAGGTTTTAGACAGTCTGCAGTCACAGAGACTATGTCAAAATTTTAGACACTCTGTAGGGGCGTCACTGAGACTATGTAGAAGTTTTAGACTGTCAGATGAGCTGGCAGACAATTCAGGTATTAAACATCATTTTGGCTGAGTTAATTCACATGACATACACTGGACATTCAGCAGCTTTACAATCTTTCAGTGTCTGTCCAAATGTATTCTGTTGTCCAATGTTTTGCTTTTATATCAAGTCACATGAACATGAATTAATTCTTTCCACTTCCTGAGTTTCATTATACTGACAACTTGTTAGTTTGGAAATCTCATATCTTCTTTCCACCATAACTCTCTCTAATGGCTTCAGCTGGTTCAGTTGACTTCATGGACAGCCTGAAAACCCAAGCAAGACACTACAAGACGGTGGGGTACTAGCTCTAGTTGACAGATCTACACTGGGATGCCCATGGGACTAATAGGTGAATGTTCCAGAATAATGGTGGATGCACTAGAATCTCCATCATAGACATCATCAGTGGTTGAGATGTCTGAACTGACTTCCGTGTCTTGTCGTGTTTTTTTCGAAGGAGGAACTTTGGCCTTCCTTGGATTTGAGAGTCTCTTCATGAGCTTTTTAGCAACATGCTCCTGCGAGGCATACATAGTGAACATTAAAAAATGACAGTTACAGTCACCATCATACCATCAACAAGCAATAGTGACAAAAATCTACTCACCCACTCACTGTTTGATGACTGGCCTTTTATCATTGGATAGTAATCCACCAATCGTTTTGCCATGGCATTCACCTCATGTTTGGTGGGGTATCTGCAGTCCTCTGTGGCTCTTGCGATAGAAATCATATTAGTCATAGTGTTTCTTATGAGTCGGCAGAAGAGCTCCTTGGATAAGGCCACGCTGTGCTCGGTCCCTAGCCATTTCTGCTCAAAGTAGGTGCGTCGCACCTGTTCAAGCTCACTGTCTGTGAAGACTATGTATTGTGGGTTGGACATAGTCAAAAATTTAGAAGTACTGGCCTCCTCTTTTGAAAGATTGCTGCCTCCAGTTGGGGGTGACTGCTGAATTTCAGGAGCAGTATGATTTTATATCGACTGCTGAACGGGACTCAAAGCGGTAATGTCTAAAATTATGAAATATTATGTACCGTATTTTCCGCACTACAAGGCGCACCAAAAAGTCTTAAATTTTCTCAAAAGCCAACAGTGCGCCTTATAATCCGATGAATCATGGCTATCGTAGTCAGGGGGCGTTGCCACAGTAACCCTAGAATATATAGTAAACGCCGCCTTGAGCACTGAATCTATCGAGAGTTGTCAGAACGCTGGTTTGTATTCTCTAATTAAAGTTTGACTGACTATCTGACGGTTTGTTGACATTCCCTTTAGTGCAGCTCCATCTAGTGGATGCTAACGCAACCCCAGCCACTACTGTAGCTTCTATTCTATGCGCCTTATAATGCGCCCTATATGAAAATAGTTTTTAAAATAGGCCATTCATTCAAGGTGCGCTTATAATCCTTATAGTGCGGAAAATACGGTATATGGACCGGATTTGAAGGTACTTTAACATTTCAGGTTAGCAGTCTGCAGTCAGTCACAGAGACTATGTCAAATTTGACACTCTGTAGGGGCGTCACTGAGACTATGTAGAGTTTTAGACAAGTCTGTGGGGACGTCACAAGACTACATCCAGATTTGAGACAGTCGTGGGGATGTCAAGGACTCGTACAGGTTTTAGACAGTCTGCGGTCTCACAGAGACTACGTCACGGTTTTAGACAGTCCATGGGGACGTACACAGACTAGTCCAGGTTTTAGACAGTGTTGGGGACGTCACAGAGACTACATGCAGGTTTAGACAGTCGCGGGGGACGTCAAAGGACTACGACAGGTTTTAGCAAGTCTGTGGTGACGTCACGGAGACTATACGTCCAGGTTTTAGACAGTCTTAGGGCGTCACAGAGACTAGTCCAGGTTTTAGACAGTCTGCACTCACCAGACTAGTCAAAATTTTAGACAGTCTGTGGGGCTCACAGGACTACATGCCAGGTTTTAGCCAGTCGCGGGACGTCACAGAGACTACGAACCAGGTTTTAGACACTCTTTGGGGAAGTCAGGGAGACTACATCCAGATTTAGACAGTCTGTGGGAAAGTCACAGAGACTACATCCAGGTTTTAGACAGTCTGCGGTCACAGAGACTACGTCCAAGTTTTATGACAGTGTGTCAGGATGTCCAAGAGACTACGTCCAGTGGTTAGACAGTCTGTGGGACGTCACAGAGACTACATCCAGGTTTTAGGACAGTTTGTCAAGACGTCACAGAGACTACGAACAGGTTTGACCGACTGCAGGGACGTCACAGAGACTATGTTTAGGTTTTAGACAGTCGTGGGGACGTCACGAGACTACGTCCAGTTTTAGACAGTCTGTTGGGGACGTCACAGAGACTAGTCCAGGTTTTAGACACTCTGGGGGGGGTCTTTGAGACTATGAAGTTTTAGAGACAGTTTGTCAGACGTCACAGAGACTCTATGTTCAGGTTTTGACAGTCCATGGGGAGTCACAGAGACTACATCCAGGTTTTAGACAGTTTGTGGGGACGTACAGAGGGACTACATCAGGTTTTTAGACAGTCTGTGTTGGATCACGGCGCGACTACGTCCAGGTTTTAGACAGGTTGTGGGGACGTCATGGAGACTCAGGTCCAGGTTTTAGACACGTCTGCCGTCAGAGAGACTATGTCAACATTTTTGTTAGACAGTCTGTGGGGACCTCACAGAGACTCATTGCAGGTTTTAGACAGTCCGCCGGGCCGTCACAGAGACTACGAACAGGTTTTTAGACAGTCTGTGGGGACGTCATGGAGACTACGTCCAGGTTGTTTAGACCGTGGTTGGGGATGTCACAGAGGCTACTCCCCGGTTTTAGACAGTCTGCGGTCAGCAGAGCTACGTCCAGGTTTTAGACAGTTGTTGGGATGTCACAGAGCACTCCGTCGAGTTTTTCGACAGTCTGTGGGGTTTTTAAGGAGACTACTTCCAGGTTTTAAACATTCACTAGGGATGTCACAGAGACTATGTTCCAGGTTTAGACTGTCTGTCGGGACATCATGGAGACTACGTCCAGGTTTTAGACAGTCTGCCGTACAGGACTATGTTCCAAAATTTTCGACTCTGTGGGGACTCACAAGAGCTACATGCAGGTTTTAGAGAGTCGCGGGGACGTCACAGAGACTACGAACAGTTTTTAGACAGTTGTGGGGACGTCATGGAGAGTACGTCCAGGTTTTAGACACTTGTTTTTGGACGTCACAGGACTACATCCAGTTTTAGACACTCTGTGGGGGCGTCACTGAGATATGTAGAAGTTTTAGGACAGTTTGTCAGGGACGTCCACAGAGACTACGTCCGGGTTTGAGGACAGACTGCAGGGCGTCACAGAGACTATGTTCAGGTTTTAGACAGTCTGTGGGGACGTACGGAGACTACGTCCAGGTTTTGACAGTCTTGCGGTCCCCCGCGACTACGTCGAAGTTTTAGACCAGTCCATGGGGACGTCACAGAGACTACGTCCAGGTTTTTAGACCGTTTGTGGGGACGTCACAGAGACAACGTCCACGGTTTTAGACAGTCTGTGTGGACGTCCCGGAGGAGATACGTCCAGGTTTAGACAGGTTGTGGGGACGTCATGGGATTACGTCCAGGTTTTAGACCGTTTGTGGGGTCGTTAAGGGAGCTACTTCAGGTTTTATTAACAGTCACTAGTGATGTCACTGAGACTATGTCCAGGTTTAGACTGTCTGTCGAGACATCATGGAGAATACGTCCAGGTTTTAGACAGTTCTGCGCACAGAGACTATGTCAAAATTTTCTGTCTGGGGGACTCACACGAGGACCACATGCAGGTTTAGACAGTCCGCTGGGGACGTCACAGAGGACTACGAACAGTTTTAGGAGTCTGTGGGGACGTCATGGGACTACGTCCAGGTTTTTTAGACCAGTCTGTTGGGGACGTCAGAGACTACATCCAGGTTTCGAACCTCTTGTGGGGGGCGTCACTGGACTATGTAGAAGTTTGACAGTTTGTCAGGACGTCACGAGACTACGTCCAGGTTTTAGACAGTTTGTGGGGGACGTCATCAGAGACTACGTCAGGTTTTAGACAGTCTGTGTGGACCGTCACGGAGGAATCGTCCAGGTTTTAGGACAGGTGTTGTGGGACGTCATGGAGATTCACGTCCAGGTTTTAGACAGTGTTTGTGGGGTCGTTATAAGAGACTCTCCCGGTTTTAACACGAATAGTGATGTACAGAGACTATGTCCAGGTTTTAGCACTGTCTGTCGAGACATCTGGAGACCGTCCAGGTTTTAGACGTCTGCAGTCACAGGACGATGTCAAAATTTTAGACAGTCTGAGGTCCCCACAGACTGTCTAAAATTTTGACATAGTCTCTGCTATATGGCAACACTGAAGCTCCCATATGAGGTGTTTGTTATCCAGACGGAGAAAGCACCTGAGGAGTGCTACTTTGGGGAGTAGGGTTAAAAGAGAGCTAGCACAATTTCATAATTTGGATTCCTACCATTTTCCTCCCTACCAAAAGTGGGGGATAGGATTGTTCCCATGGTATGGAGTGACGTTCTTGGCTGACCATATTGATAATATTACTTACACCTTGCAGGGTTTCGCAAATGAAACTATAAAAGGGTTTGAAATGTTGACAAACACCCAAAGGAGTCATAGACTAACATTGTTAAAACATGACATGGCCCTGGATTACATTTTGGCCAGAAAAGGGGGCCTATGTGTCGCTTTAAATTTGACTGGAGATGCCTGTTATACCTTAATCCCCGATAATTCAGATAATATAACAAATGTCATTGATGCATTGAAGCAGATAAGGGATGCTTTTGGATCATCGGATGGAGCTGGACGGTCTGCAAATAGGTGGTTGCAGGAGAAATTAGGTCCTTAGAGCAGTGCTGTTCCAACAAATCCTCACGCATACTATGCAATACACTACGTGTGTGATGTTTGTTGTTTTTGTAATTGCTGTTGACTAGTTGCAAAAGCTCTGATATATGAAATGGGTTTGGGTGTAGTGATGCCAGGAGCGCAGGTCCAGACATGACCCCTACTGTCCAGGAGGCCTGGAGTCGGCATGACGATGAGGACAGTAGGGTTGAACGGTTGAACTGGAGGAAAGAATACCCGTTTTAACGATGTATAAAATACACCTAAGTTTTACATTATTTTAGTGTGTCTAGTCTATTTAGTAGTGGGTATGATAGTGATTTGGGGTTAAAGGGGGGTAGTAGTCCAATGCAATGCTATGTTTGGCCGGAACGTTATATTGGTATAAGAAATGTCTCACTGTTTTTAAAAGATATGTGTTACTTTCTGCAAAGGATACTGGTTGGTGTTTTCCTGTTTCCCTCATCACAACAGACAGGTGGGAGCGGACCGCACTGTAAGGCTGGTCGTGTATGTTCAGGAGCCCCAGCTGTTAAGGCATTCGCACGACTACTGCTCGAGCTCCACGAAATCCACCGCCGCCCGAAGCCGCCCAATCCCCTGGCTCTGGACAAGGACTTGCGCAGATTCCCGGGTCCCACATTTCCCACAAGTTGGCGAAATCACTCGTGCCTCATCCTCTCCGCCTGTGCGGGCAACTTGCGGCCCCGCATTGCGTGCACCCGCCAGAAGACGGCCCCAATGCGCCGCCCAATGCCATGTTGTGATTCCTCGACTCTGAATGTTCCTCTTGCCTACCTGTTGTTTTGGCTCCTAAGAATCCGCCCTATCCATATTCGCGTACGCTTCATTGGATTGGAGTACTACATCTCTTCCGCCTGAGGCAGAGGGGCCGTGTGAAAGATTTCCTGTCTAGATCTGAGTGATGGATATTTCGGAAAGATGGCTGCCCAGACGGTTTTTTCGCTTTCACACTCCATAAAAATCTGTATGGTTAAGATTATTCGTGGAGGGGTTAGCAGGGTAACAACGTATATTTTGTTATCGGACCATTAGTCCCGAAGGGGAATATGAGGTGTCTGCACATAGATGCAGAGTTCCCTACTAAAACATTAGTAGTTTTGACTACATATGGTTTACATGAAGATACGTGGTTTGTCACAGTAGCTGTGACTTAAGGTCATGGACTAGAGGTAATTTAGATTAGAAAGGTATACTTCGGTCCCAAATGTGTGTTTTTTAATCGGTGTCTAGTCTCCATGTTTACAAGGTGGGAGGAAGAGATCAGGCCAAGAGACAAAAGAGCCATTTGTTTGGGATGCCTGAGAGAGGAGTCTCTCCCTCTTTCTGGCGTGGCCTTTTATGACAACGGGCCATTTTGGTGGGAGCTCCTGGGAAGTAGTCTCTTCCTCTTTCTTCGGGCCTTTATGACACAGGGCCATTTGTTGGCATCCCAGGAGAGGAGGCTCTCTCTCTTTTTCTCTGTCCTTTTTATGACACAAGAGTTGATAAACATTGTTTATCTGATAGCATGTTCTGGAAGCTCCTCCATGGTATAATAAGAGCTTGCCCTGTATAGTTCAAGAGGGTCTCTCTCATTCGGCCAGGAGCTCTCCAAGTAACGTTTTACTTGTACGGTACTGAACCTTGGTGTAATAAACTTGTTATACAACTAAGACGGTGTCGCGGAACCAACCGCATCACCACGAAATACACTACACTATGTATAAGTTTTTAGACAGTCTGTGGGACGTCACAGACACTACATCCAGATTTTAGACAGTCCGGGGGGATGTCACAGAGACTAGGTCCAGGTTTTTACACAGTCGTGGGGATGTCACAAGATACGTCCGGGTTTTAGACAGTCTGCAGTCCAGAGACTACGTCCAAGTTTTAGACAGTTTGTCAGGATGTCCACAGAGACTACATCCAGGTTTTAGACAGTCTTTGGGGAGTCACAGAGACTATGTCCAAGGTTTTAGACAGTCGGGTGGGGACGCATGGAGACTACATCAGGTTTAGACAGTTTGTCCAGGACGTCACAGAGACAACGCCTAGGTTTTAGAGACTTCGCAGGGACTTACAGAGACAATGTCCAGGTTTTGTAGACAGTCTGTGCGGACGTCACGGAGACTACTCCAGGTTTTAGACAGTTCGTGTGACGTCCAGAGACAACATCAGGTTTTAAGACAGTCTGTGGGGACGTCACAGAGACTACGTCGGTTTTTAGACAGTCCTGTGTGGATGTCACGGAACTACGTCCAGGTTTTATACAGTGTGTGCAGACGTCATGGAGACTACGTAGAAGTTTTAGAAAGTCTGTGGGGACTCAACGGAGCAATGTCCAGGGTTTTAGGGACAGTCTATGTGCGATCCAGAGGCTAGTCCAGGTTTTTAGACAAGTCGGTGGGGACATCACAGAGACTATGTCCAGGTTTTTAGACATCAGTCGGTGGGACGTCACGGGACTACGTCCAGGTTTTAGACAGTCCTGCGGTCACAGAGACTACGTTCAGGTTTCAGACTGTCGTCGAGATGTCATGGAGGAACTATGGTTCAAAGTTTTAGACAGTCTGCGGGTAGGTCACGAGACTACGGCCAGGTTTTGGACCTTTTGTGGGGACGTCACGGAGACTCTCTTCCAGGTTTTAGACAGTCTCTGGGGACGTCGTGGAGACTACGTGCAAGTTTCAGACAGTCTCTAGGGACGTCATACGAGACTATGTCCAGGTTTTAGGACAGTCTGTGGTGACGTCAACGAAGATTATGTCCAGGTGTTTAGACAGTCCTGCGTGTCACAGAGACTAGACGGTCAAATTTTTAGACATTCCAGGGGACGTCACAAGAGACTACGAACAGGTTTTTAGAACAGTCTGTGGGGACATCATGGAGACTCACGTCCAGGTTTAGACAGTCCGTGGGGATGTCACAGAGCCATGTCCAAGGTTTTAGAACAGGTTGTGGGGGTCACAAAGACTACGTCCAGGGTTTTAGGACAGTCTGCAGTCACCAGAGACTACGTCAAGTTTTAGACAGTTTGTCAGGATGTCCAGAGACTACATCCAGGTGTTAGACAGTCTTTGGGGACGTCACAGAGACTTATGTTCCAGGTTTTAGACAGTCTGTGGGGACGTCACGGAGACTACATACACCAGGTTTTAGACAGTTGTCAGGACGTCACAGAGACAACGTCCAGGTTTTAGACAGTCTGCAGGGACGTTACAGAGACAATGTCCAGGTTTTACAGTCTGTGCGGACGTCATGGAGACTACATCCAGGTTTTTAAGAGCAGTTTTGTCAGGACGTCACAGAGACGATTGCCTAGGTTTTAGACAGTCTGCAGGGGACGTTACAAGGACAATGTCCAGGTTTTAGACAGCTCTTGCGGACCGTCACGGAGACTACGTCCAGGTTTTAGACATTCTGTGGGACGTCACGGAGACTACGTCCAGGTTTTGACAGTCGGTTGTGATGTCCACAGAGACTACGTCCAGGTTTTAGACGGTGTGCGGACGTCATGGGACTATGTAGAAGTTTTAGACAGCTGTGGGGACACACGGAGACTATGTCCCGGTTTTAGACAGTCGGTTGTGATGGTCACAGAGACTACGTCCAGGTTTTAGACAGTGTGTGCGGACGTCATGGAGACTACGTAGAAGTTGTAGACAGTCGGTGGGGACATCACAGAGACTATGATCACAGTTTTTAGACATCTGTGGGGACGTCACGGAGACTACGTCCAGGTTTTAGACAGTCTGCGGTCACAAGAGACTACGTTCAGGTTTCAGACTGTCGTCGAGACGTCATGGAGACATGTCAAAGTTTTGACAGTCTGTGGGGGAGGTCACGGAGACTAGTCCAGGTTTTGGACAACTTTTGGGGACGTCCACGGAACTACTTCCAGGTTTTAGACAGTCTTGGGGATCATGGAGACTACGTCCAAGTTTCAGACAGTCTCTAGGACGTCACAGAGACTATGTCCAGGTTTTAGACAGTCTTGTGGTTAACGTCACTAAGATTACGTCCCAGGTTTTTGACAGTCTGCGTGTCACAGAGAACTACTGTCAAATTTTAAAACAGTCCTGGGGACGTCACAAGAGACTACGACAGGTTTTAGACGTCTGTGGGACCCTCATGGAGACTACGTCCAGGTTTTAGACAGTCCGGGGGATGTCAACAGACTATGTCCAGGTTTTAGGACAGGTTGTGGGGATGTCACAAAGACTACGTCAGGTTTTAGACAGCTGCAGTCACAGAGACTACGTCCAAGTTTTAGACAGTCTTGGGACGTCACAGAAGACTATTCCAGGTTTTAGACAAGTCTGTGGGGACGTCACGGAGACTACATCCAGGTTTTAGACAGTTTGTCAGATCACAGAGACAACGTCCAGTTTTAGACAGTCTGCGGACCCGTTACAGAGGACAATGTCCAAGGTTTGAGACAGTCGTGGACGTTCACGGAGACTACGTCCAGGTCTTAGACAGTCTGTGTGGACGTCACAGAGACTACAGCCAGGTTTTAGAACAGTCTGTGGGGACGTCGCGGGAGAACTAGTCCAGGTTTTAGACAGTCTGTTGTGATGTCACAGAGACTAAGTCCAGTTGTTGTAGACAGTGTGTGCGGACGTCACGGAGACTACGTAAAAGTTTTACAGCAGCTGTGGGGACATCACGGAACTACGTCCAGATTTCAGACGTCCTGCAGTCACAGAGACACTTCCAGGTTTTAAACAGTCTCTAGTGAGTTCACAGAGACTATGTACAGGTTTAGACTGTCTGTCGAGACGTATGCAGACTATGTCCGAAGTATTAGACAAGTCTGTGGGGAGTTACGAGACTACGTCCAGGTTTTAGCAGTTTGTGGGGACTCACGGAGACTACTTTCCAGGTTTAGACAGTCCTGGGGATGTCATGGAGACTATGTCCAAGTTTCAGACAGTCTCTAGGGATGTCACAGAGACTATGTCCAGGTTTTAGACAGTCTGGTGGGACGTCACGAGACTACGTCAGGTTTTAGACAGTCTGTTGTGAGGTCCAGAGACTACGCAGGTTTTAGACAGGTCTGGCGTCACAGAGACTAACATCAAATTTTTAGACATTCCATGGGACTCCCAGAGACTACGTCCAGGTTTTAGACAGTTTGTGGGACGTCACAGAGACAACATCCAGGTTTTAGACAGTCTGCGTCGGCTGAATGTTTGTAATTATGAAGAATGCAATCGTCAACCTATGGAAAAGACAGAAAAAAAGATGTCTCTACCATAGCGCCACAACAACAGTATCTGACAAAGAGATACTGTGAAAAGCTTAGCCTTCCACTGGTTTGCCCACATCGGCAGGGTCTGACGGCAGGTGAGACCTCTGCCTGCGGCCCTTATTCCCTGAAAAGATATAGAATAGAGCAAATATCAGTTGGTAATATTCAAACACAAGCTCCAAAAAGAAAAGAAAAGAAAAAAAAGAAAAAATCATCCATTGCCCTCCTCTAATAGGCCTACCTAGACATATCAGAGAACTCAACAAATGTAACTTTTAAAACCAACATGCATTATCAGACACTTTATGTACCATAGACCATGAACAAAAAGAAACTCAGACATAATTCAAACAAACAAATAAAAATCTGACCTCAGTAATGTTCATCCACCTTCCTTTTTGCCATCCTAAACCTGGTGGCACGATCATCTCGCAGAGGCTTTAGATGCATCTTGTCCAGTGGGAAAACAGCTTCCCATGGATCAAACATAGAAAAAAATAAAAAATTCGGGTCAAATAACAATCTTTGCAGTCCACCTTCCAAGGTCTAAATTTTTCCATAAGGATTATAACCACCACTTTCGCAAAAGTGGGCATGTCCAGCTGGAAAATGAACAACAGACAAGAAAACCCACTATGGGGGAAAAAGAATCATAAATAAAACGAATGTGTTTGTGTTGTTAAGTAAGATATTTGAGCTTGGGACTGTTGATTGCATGAGTCAACTTAACAACAAAAGTGGGCATAGGGAGGGCGAAATGGCCAGGTGTGGTGTAGAAAGAGGTGCGCTGGAAAATGGTAGGGCAAGATAATTAATCATATAACTAATATGGGGGGGTCGGGGGGTAGATATCATCAACATGCCCACAAGGTCAAAATAACATGTATGCTTGTCATGGAAAAATCCAGATATCAGAAAGAAGTCCTTCTGTAATATTAAGAATAAATTTTTATTTTACAGATATTAAAAAGTCGAATTACAACGAATAATAAATTAACGATACATTATACAAACTATTAACTCTTACCTGAATGGGGTGTAGTCCAGAGTTTCTGCAAATCTGGTCAACAGTAGGCCCGGAACTTTAGTGATTAGTGGATAGGGGAAGGAAGGGGAGGTTGGTCGTCGGAACATCCACGTTTCATTAACGCTACATCTCGTGAAATATATCCATTTCATTGCATCAACTACCAAAGGTGCTCTTTTCGTGATTTCCTGTTGCGGGAAAGCGGAGGAGTTGCGTCTCAGGGTAATTAGCTTGTCGAATCTCCTGGGTGTGATTTGTGTGTTGATAGGTGACAACGGGTCACTGTGACTGCAAGGGGGGGTCAGAAAGATTGTATTCAACTAATTGTGACTGATGGCGGGCCACACAGCCTAAGGGCATTGAATGAGAGTAGTTTACAAATAGAAAGTGTTTCATAACTTCCATTACAACAAGTGCGAACAGTGTGCTGTTAAAGGAGAAAAGATGGACATTCTGACACCTAAACACGGTAGACGGGGAAGAACGAGGGGAACTTAGGTAGTTGAACAGGTGTAGGGACACAACACATTGTTGAAGGAAGATAAACATCGTGTACGAATACATCGTAATATTTTCAGCAAAAAACGACAAACAAACACAAACCGACATGGTAAACACATTACGGGAAGGGAGAAATAAGACGGGGAGACAACCTATATTCGACTCGACGACAAACGGCACCGAATATGATTGACCATAAAAACAAGAAATCATGGCAGGTAATACATGTCCTGTGATATAATGAACGAAGTGAGAATCAGGAACCAGCAACCGCGGACGAGCTAATAAGAAATAAAGTTCACTGGCTTCCGCCATGGGTGGGTCGTGTCTTGTATTTTGTGTGCGACACTGATAAATAGACGCGTAGCAGCGAGAGCTGGGTGGCTCAGTCTACAAATATTAAAGGCCGGTGAAATGACCCTCTCAAGCATGGTCCCCCCGAAAAGGCGCAGGAGCAACAGGAGTGGTGCCAGGCGGGAGGTGTGTAAGACGACAGATTTTACACAGGGAGCGAACCACGGCACAAAAACATAACAAATCACAACCGGGGGACCCAACGGCAAATCGACGCAACTCTTTTTACTCTTGTCTTTATTGACCGCCGGTAAACGGTACTGTGCATTTAGCTTTACATAGGCGGAAAAAAAAAGGAAAAGAGGACACGGCTAAGCATGAAAACTGTGAACAAAATTTTGTAAGCTTATTTGTTTAGTTACATACAGGTGGGTTTTTTCTGTTCATGTGTAGATCTGTGCAACAATCATATTGGCATTGGTAGACAGGTGTATTTTAGCAGTAATAAAGGCCAGTATGTTCGTGGAAATTTCCGAAAAGAACTGCGAACACGATCAGTTTAAATGAGAGTTTGTATATTCCTTGGCCAAGGAGAGACCACACATACGAGTACAAGAGTCGCAAAGTTCGGTTCTACCCCCCTCTCTGCTGATAAATAAATTCACAACTGCTCCTTGTTGTGTAGACTCATTGCTCCGCCCTCCCTCATCCTCTGAGGTAATAAAGAAAGACTCTAATTCAGTAAGGGGATTACACCCCGTCAATATCTGCTTTAAACTCCCATTTACAAACAAGGAAACAAAAAAAAAGAGAACAAAACCGTGGCTGGACAAACATGCTCCCGGGCAGAGAGAATGGTCCACACTACTCAAACATATATCAACCCATCAGGAGCCGCAGTCCTCCTAAATAGGGACAAAGTTCATACACGTTAAACACCAAACTCTCATGTAATATAAAGTAAGCATCAACAAGTAAAACATGAGGTTAAAAAAGCATTTTTCCACTACAACTTCCCCCCTTTTTACACATTAATAAAAAAAAAAATTCCAGGACACTATTTACATCATCACATACACTTCACAAGGATTCAGACATGTCATCATTCTGATTGCCTGTTAGGAAATAAGACGTTTACTATTTTTGTGAAAGATACACCCTGCTGGTCCGATTACAAAAGAATATATAAGGAAAAATACACAAAAGGTGAAGAAATCACATTTTACATCTCATCCTCAGACGGAAGCTGAGGAACCATAATCACTAAACAGGGAAAGGATCCTTCCTTTGACAAAAGTTCAGCTGTGACAAAGGAGTGCATACTGACCCAGTCATGTCTCGCTATCCCACGATTGCCTCACGGGCTTTCATTACAGTTCAGATTGTCATGTACAAAAAAAATCTATCACAATCCTAGGGTGATAAGTAAGGTAACAAACGTTGCAAACCATTGCACCCCAGTGTCTGGAATCTAGCGTCAACCATGCATTAACGGAGGTCTACTTACGCAGAGGGCCAAACTCATCTCGACTCTTCTCAAGTGCATGAATAACAGATTGTACAGTTATATTGTCACTATTATCAGGAATTAAGTCCACACATGCATCAACCCAGCAAATTAAGAGTTTACACACAAACCACCGGTAGTGCCTAAGATAATCTAGGCCATCTCCATGTTTCAGCAAAAGTCCGACGCTGAGATTGTGAGTAGTTGAAAGAAGTATAAAGCCATTTATAGTCTGATTAGCAAAACAAAGACAGGAAAAAGTGAACCTTATCCATGTGGTTGCCCAACAATGTCACTCCAACCAGGGAACAAGACCAATGCCCCCACTTCCCCAAGGGAAAATTCCGCCATGATAGGCATCAACTTGGTCTGAAAATTCTGCCATGCTTGTTTAAGGCGGTGGTGTTCGGTGGTTGGATCCGCTGCTTGCCAATTACAGCCAAACCAGACATGGTGTGATTTAACAGAAACACAACAAACCTGGACCATTCTCTTGGCAAGTAACACATAAGTTTTACCAATCGCCCACATTTGGCCTAGTTACCACATCAGTCCAAAGGACACGGTATACCCGGCTCTATACACTGGACTAGAGTGCTCACGTATCTTTATAACAAAAATTGCAGATTCAAATGGGAGGGATGATTGCGAATGATTTGATTGCAAAGGATCTACCCATAAAACTGTCCCTTACCATCCTTACAATGACATACAGAGACAACTTTCTTCTTGTGGTTTGGGCTATCCACGAGAAAAGGTTTTGCATCCCCTGTTATTGCGGATTGGAAAAGGCTAGACCATATGTGCACTGCCAAGCTGCTAAGCATTGATTTATCCATTTGGTCATGTTGCGCCAAAGAAATTTAGTCACAAAAAAAACTTCCATTTTACCTTACAGGCCTCAGGACTTTCTATATACAACTGGTTATTCTGGGGCCGGTATGCCCGCAGCCTGTGAGAATAATCACGCTGCCTAGAATAAGAACACTCTGTTTCGTTCGATGGAGAGAAAAGGCATTTTTAGCAGTTACAGGCGGGCGGAATTGCTAAAAAGAACTGTAGTATTGGGAATGCTGTTTACAACAGTCCAGTGGAGAAATTCCCACCAGACGTATATGCAGGGTCTTTCAAGTATGCTCAACCTTTCCACTCCCATGGCTTCCATGGTGAAGTATACAGCAAGCTGGCTTTGTCCTTCTGCCAAAGTCTTCAGTTAATTTGCCCATGTTGGGGGTGTGATAAGAACCATAATGAATCGAAAAAAATAAAAATGCAATCACAAAGAGAAAACCCCAGGAATGCATTCTCATCACACAACCAAATATCGTCTTTGATCAAGCCTATGAGGATCCCTCGACAGGTCAATCAAGTTGACTCGTGTTTTGTGACTCTATGGAAGTGTCATTGGTCTCTGCAGGCTTGGTGGGGTTACGACTCCGTGGGTTGGCACCTCTTGCATGGTGTGCATGGATCCAAGTTGCTCTCTCTGCGACCTTCACGTCTGTGTGCGTTGTGGAGTAACACTTGGAACGGCTCCCTTGCCACTTCTCAGACCCTCCAGTGCTTCCTTCGGCAGGTTTTTTCTCACACCCAATCGCCAGTCTGGATCGAGGTAGGGGACCTGTGTGGCTGCTGAGGGAGGGCTGCTTTCACCTGTTGAAGAACTTGTAACAGCATCCCAGAGAGCTTTACAATTACTCGTCATGTTATCATACACAAAGAAGTGGGTGGCAGTCTGTCTCTTATGGGGTCCATGCAACATTAGGAGGACGCCGAATAGGATCTCAAACGGACTTGAGTTTCACCCGACCTTCTTGTCTCATTCTATGTAAGAAAAAACAATGGGGAGTGCATCCGTCCGGACCAAACCTGTTCTTCACAAACATTTAGCAAGTTTTGCTTGGAGCGTTACCATTCTCTCTCTCCCACTGCCCTCCACCACTCTGTGATGATCTTACACAATGTTTTTTCCTGTCCATGCCTAAGACTGTCCCACTGCCTTCAATGCACGCTTTTACCAAAGTGTGTGCCGTTATTCACTACTGATCTTGATGGAATCCCCATCGTGGAATGATTCTGTTACACAGAGCTTGGTGAATGCATGGCTGTAGCAGTTTTGCTGAAAGCTTCCCACCCCACTTAGACCACCTATATCTACCATCACTAGACCAATACTCTTCCCTTGTCTGGAGTTCTTTCTATGAAATCCATCATTAAGTTGATCGGACTGGTTTGTCTGGTGGGTGGTGCTGCTTTGCAGGTGAAGGATACCTCTTCCTGCATTGTTAGGTGCACAAATAACACAAATTGACAATATTTCTGTGCATATTGCCAAAACTTTGTAAACCACGTGTTGTGTATTGCCTGTACATTCCCCCCTTTTGGACCACATGCGTCTACCCGTGTGTCAATTTAGCAAAATTAGGAAAACAGTGTTTAGTTAAACCAAGCGTCCATCCGGACGAACAAAACACTTATCTTTGTATTTGGAGCTCCACATGCTCTCCACTGGGTTACTTCAGGAGAGAGGCAAATGGACTAAATTGACAGAGAGGGAGTCAGGGAGTGTTGTGTGAGAGAAAAACACGAGAAAACCTCAAGCTGGGGGAGGAGGGAGTGATAACTCAGCAGCGCGCTTGGCTGCCAGCATCAGCTCGCGCTTGCCTTTAGATACAGAGTCTGTGTCACCTGGTGAGCTTGACCACTTCCAAAACTGCCATCGTTTCGGCAAAAAAGGAATTAGCATCCAGGAGGTCTCTCCGCAGATCGGGTTCTGGGTGTGCAAACTCGTTGAGAATAGCGCACACAAATCCTGAGCTTCACCCTATCTGGAGAAGGCCAAAAGAGGGCAGGGTTTAAGAAACAGTATATCTTTTCCACCGTAATGTTAGGCATATCCAACAAAAACCGTGTTGTATCTAACCAACGTGCTGTTGGAAGCTGTGATGTTTTTGTTCCAAACGGATCATAGGAGACTGCTTGGGGAACAAGAAGAGTTAGATCAGACATATCCAACAATTTCCCTAGAAGCTAAAAACAAGCTTTTTGCACGGCCGCTACTGCCCTGAGGCGCGCAGGCAGTCCAGCAGCCACTGGGTCTAACTTAGAAGAGAACATTCGGCACTGGTCTAGCGCCCTCCATGTCCTGACAAAAGAACTGATGTCATACACCATTCTTTCATCCCAGTTCTTGAGTAAAAGCCCTGACGTGGGTCTGGGACGGCCTAATGTAGGGTTGACTGCAATAAAAGCTTCAAATCAGTGACTGCCTTGTTGCATTCATGAGTCCAGGTCAAACGTTTCTGGAAGATTGTAGACCCTTCATAAATTACGGCTCCCACATGGGGCCTCATAACTCAGCATCGTTAGGGATAAATTTGTCGACAATAAGAGCATCATCCAAAAAAGAACATTAGTTCGTTTTTTTGTCAGAGTTTGGGTCAATTTTTAATAGCTTCTACCCGTTTGGGTGAGAGGGATTTGCCTTGTTGTGATCACTGACCCAGAAAACACACACTTCCTGCTGATACAACTGAAGTTTAGACAAATGGGCCTTATGCCCATGATCAGCCAAATGCCTTAAACCAGAGTCACTGTATCCGCCTCACACTGCTCTTTAGTGGGGCTTACACAAATATTTCACAATATCAAACATACTGCAACAATGCTGTGCCGGGGTTCAGGACTCAACGGCTCAAACTGTCCTTAGAAAGCTGCCATTGTAAATATTTGGACTCTCACAATAACCTTGACAAACCGAGTGAATGTGTTACTGGTTTGCCATTAAGGTGAAGCAAACCAAAATTGAACTATCAGGGTGCAACTGGTCCACTGAGAAAACAGCATTGAGAGATCAACCACTGACGAAAAACTTAGCCATCTGCAGGCACTTGTGACTAAATCGTGTAGGGTCTTGGAACCATTCACAGCAATTCACAGCTTGTAGGTCTGTACCAAATCGGCATTCAACTGGTGGCCTTCATTCCCTAATTTTTTTGACAGGGAATAAAGGTGCTGGAATGGTGAATCAGGGACATGGAACAATTTACGCCTGCTTTGCAAAAGGTGTATGAACACTGGAGTCATGCCATCAATAGCCTTGTTTTAAAGGGTATGTTGTTTGCGGGCGAAAGTCGATTTTGCATTATCATTTACTGGCGCTCACAACCTGAATTGTCCTAATCATATTTTGCTTTGCCACACAAAATATCAGGATGTGAGAGGGAAACTCACCTAACCCGTCCGGAGTAGATATCAAACATATCCCCATTACAATGAGATCTCTGCCGAGAGATTAACAGGCGGCAGAGATGTGAGAATTAGAATGCTTTCTATTACTCCCCCTCTGGTGTAATACAACGCAGAGGAGCGGTCACTCTCTCTTTATCGATGGGCCAGATGCTCCGACCGAATACACATGGTTACCAGTCATTTTTGGTGTGTGTGAAAAGTGGAACCATAATCACAGAATTTGTAGCTCCTGATCCTACCAAAAAACATCACTTCAGTCCCTTCTATTGTCAATGCATATAGGAAAAAAACAGTTTTGGATCACCTGCATATTGTACATAGTTTCAACCTGTGGTGTGTTTTTCTGTTCAAGTTATCTTATAGCATTATGTACATGAGCATGAACCTGTGGTGTGTTGTGCTCCTGGTTATCATCATTATGTAAACATGCATGTGGCTGTGTTGTGTGTTTCACTTCCCTGTTCTGCAGAGCCTTCGGGTGATGTCCCTTGCCCTTCGTCCTGTCCCTGTCAATCAGACGTGCCGTATGCTGGCCTGTTCATTCGAAGCTTCATGGGACATTCTCTAGCCCAGTGTCCATTTCTCCACATCTGTAACAGGCATTGGGATCTTGAAAGCCTTGTCCCTGCTGACCTCCTTCGCGCCTCCTCTTCCCCCACTCCACGGCCTCTGCCTCGTCCTCGGCCACCTGTCCCTGCGTGGTTGCCAATGCAGAATACATTTGAGGTGCCATGTGCGTTCTTTCTCAGTCTTTTTCCTGCTTTGCTTTCTTCTTCTGTTGCTGAGTCAGTGTGCATGGCGTGCATGTCGCTTCAGTCATTTAGTCGACATTCTCTTTGAACCCCACATTGTGCGGATAACCATGATCATGTAACATCAGGGCGCTGCGCGCGGATGGAATTGCAGGGTGGCTTCCCCTGCATCCGCTGGCACCGATTGCCCGGCTCCTCCAGCCCACTATGTGCGTTTAAAGATGGCAGTCAATCTGATACATAGTCATCGACCTGTTCTTCTGGTTTTTGTTTGCAGCTGGCTATTTTCACATTCAACCTTGGGGAAGGCTTCCTCAGTGCGTCACCTAGCCAAGAGAGCGAATCCCGATACTCCATGTTTTTAGCATCGGCCCAATTTACGTGAACAATTTTCAAATCAGCCTGGGAATACGTTGGGGATTTTCAGTAGTCTCCTGGCCCAAGTCTCTTTGCCAGAATCTTCGTATTTCAGTTCTGTCCGGTCGAATTCTTGACAAAAAATTCAGAATTGTTCAATAATTTCTTCCTGAGTTGCGTGGATCTGGCAGGTGTTCTCCGCCTCTCTTACATCAGCTGCTGTCCAGGCCGATGCACGAGAAAGGACCATCCGGTCCAGCCCACCTCGACATGGGAAGGTCGAAGCATCGGTGTGTCAGTCTCAGAAGTTGTAGTTGGTCTGCATGGTGTGTGTTGACCTGAATACTGGTGGTACAGGAGGTGGTGGTGATGTAGCCAGCACGACATCTTCATATTCTCCTTCTCTTCTTCTTTCACATCTTGATCTGGCTCGTCGTATCCTCCCATTGCTCCGGACACGGCAGGTTTTGTCGAAAGGGACAGGAGTCTAGGTCAGGGTTCACCTTCAGGGCCTGCAGTCTGTAACAGGATACAGAGAGGAGGGTGCAGTAGGGGTGGAAGAACATATGTGGTGGAACTTGTGTTTTCTTCATTTTCCGTTTTTCACTATTCTTTCTCTCTGGTAATTCTTTCTGGCCACTGCAATCTCTCTCGTCTGTCAGCTTCTGCTTTCCAGTTACTCAAAAACACTTCCTTGTTTTCTATTCTTTCAAATCCTTCACCTTTAGCCTCTTTCCCTTTTTCATTTCTGACTCCTTGTAGTCTAATTTTCTTTTCTAACTGTCTTATCTCTTTCATGCTCAGGGATCCCCTTTAGGGAACCCCAAACTCATTTGTCCATTCATTAAGACAATCCATACATTCGAACCATATTTGAGGTCATAATGGTGACGATGGGGGCCTCTGGAGGGTCAGCGACTTAGACTTTCCTATTCCCAATTTTTCAATAATGGGTGAGAGCTCTCTTTTTATTTTCTCAAGCGTCCCCGGAGAAGGGTGATTTGTTTTAAGTCTCAATCACTCCGAAAAGACTTGTACCTAAGGACAGAGATCGGACTCTTGCCAATCCCAGATTGGACTTTAACCAATCTTGATCTAAGGTTGGACTTTAACAACCCGATCCAAGGTTGGACTTTTTACCCAACCCGTTAGTCGCCACTCGTCAAGTTTTACCCCCTTCACCACACTATGCCTCTTTCTTTTTTTTCTTTTCTTTTTTTCAGCTTCTATTTTTTTTTTTTCTCTCTCAAGAAACTGAAAGTGTCTCACCAAATTTCTTTTTTCTTTTCTTTTTGAGTTCGTTGAATCCCAACGCGCGGCGATCACGGACAAATGATGCAGTCCTCCTGTCTCTTAATCATTATCGAGGTTGGAGGCCGGATTTCTTTTCTAATCCCGGGAAGCCACTCCACTGGTCACTGTCCGGACGACCGGTCGGGGGATCCTGTTCGTGACGCCAGTTTGTTGTGGAAATTCGATAAAGACTGAGAACCACGATCAGTATTAAATGAGAGTTTTCTTCTTGGCCAAGGCGAGACAAACAGTACGGTTACAAGAGTCGCAAAGTTCTCCTCTGCTGATATACATTCAACTGCTCCTTTTGTAGACATTTTCTCCCCTCCCTCTCCTCTGAGGTACTTAAAAAAGACTCTAATTGATTAAGGGGTTACCCTCGTAAATATCTGCTTTACTTCCCCTTTTTACACCGTGGCTGGTACCCAACATCTCCGGGACAGAGAGAAATGGTCCACACTCAAACATATATCAACCCATCGGAGGCAGTCTCCTAAATAGGACAAAGTTCATACAAGTTAAACACAAAAAATATAATTGTAATATAAAGTAAGCATAAAAAAAGTAAAAACAGAGGTTTTAAAAGATTTTCCACTACAAGTGCCTGGTGATGAACCACTGTTCAACTGCTGTGTTACTATTGATAAATACAGTCAGACGTGTTTCATGCGCGTGTACGTGTAAAAAGTGGTGATGCACATTCTTTTTAGTGCGCGTTCCACACACACCTTTTCGTACAAATTTCCATTAGATTCATCAGGCAAGTTTGGCAGAGGGCATCCACCTCGTATTTCCACGAGAAATACAATTTTTTCTAGTTAGGTGGCTGCCCTATTGTTCTTCCAACTTTTATAGGGCCCGAGCACGCGGTTTGCAAGCCCTATTGTAATTCGAATGTATTATGGCCCGACGCGGTTCGCCGCCCTATTTTGATTCGTTTTATTATTCGGGCCCGAGCACAGCACGGCTGGGGCGAGGACCTATTGGATTTCAAATGCTGAACGATGTTTAAGAGTAAATCGCATTTTTGATGGCCCCATATCCCCCCGAAAATTGCCTACCCCCCCCCCCATGTCATGTAAAATTTCGCATTTGAACCGAACTCTCCTAGGGATTTCTCCTTGAGGACTGCTTCTGTGTGATGCCAGCATGAAGTGGGCAGAGTTTATAACTGCAGTCGTTTTCCTCCGACAGAAAAGTTTCCCTTTCCCCTCGTTTTATACTGCCGATTGTTTTTCCATGCGCAAAAAAAACCCAGACTTCATTGACTTTTGGCCTGACATACATCTCATGTAAGTAAGTTATATATTCCATTGATTGACATAGATACTTGTGTTTAAGTTAATTGGATTTTGTGGTGAAAGCAGTTGAACAGGAGAGAAAGTTTGTTTTACCTCTCTGTAGCTGATGATCACACCAGCGTGATCAATCACGTGGAGTCTGTAAAGCGTGTAACATTGTAACAAAAATCTCTGTCACATAAAAGCATCGGCATCAACTTTACACAAAAATGCTGATTTGATTTGGCGCCAATAGGCCATGGAAAAACAGGAGATATGATTGTTTTACTTTGATATATGTGCACTTATACTCGTGGGATGGGATGACAGGCGTTGCATTTGTGTCCATCTTTAGCCATTTTACAACCTGGGAAAAGTGGCCGATCAGCTGAGTATGATATATATATATATATATATATATATATAATTATATATTTATATATATATATATAATGTTGCTGTTTGTAATAAAAAATAAGAAGTAGTCTACTGAATGGTTCCGAGTCTGTTACTAAAAATAAAGCAAAGTCAAAGTATACTAAAACAAGACCAACAATACTTGTTGGTTGGAATAGCCCCATGTAGGTAAGAAAAATACATTTAAATGTGATATTGAGGGTGGGAATTATCTATTTCAAACTTGTGCCAGTGACACAAATACCCGTTGAATGTTCTTGTGGTCTAGGGAAGTTTTTTCCAGAGCAGTTCACATTGTTGAGCAAGCGCCACTGATGCAAAGCCTGGATCAATGTATGTTTTCAGTGCCCTGTCACTGAATCAAATGGTTTGTAGGTTTGTGTGTTGGTGTGGCTATTGAACCACGACTTCTCCTATACTACTGATGTTCTTGTTATGATTGTGGGCAGGTGAAGTCCAGGAGAATAAAGAAAAATTGTGACTGAGAATTCCAAGGTAGGGGAGTTCCATGAGTGTCCGCAGACATCATTTTTGGTACAAAAGCGAACAGACACATGACCTGATGTGTGCATGCGTGTGCAGTCGTCACAGTAGCTTTGGAGCATCTGACAGGACCTAGACCATCAGGATCTGTAAAAAGAATTATGTAATAGATGTGTGAGAAAGCATCATGACTAATCATGAACAATGGTTCAGGTTAACTTTGACCAAGACATAACATTTATAACACTTATTTTTGAAAAAAGACATGGAAAAAACCCCATGCATACTTACTCAGTGACTGGATGATGACTTGAAAACTTGAATGGTAGTGACACAGACAGCACTTGTTTGTTTTGTGGTTTAACACGATTTGGCAAAGCATCCACATCTTGAAATCCAGGTGTTTGAGCAGGGAATGGATGAGTAGATGAGTCTGTGACTGGAGCCCGAGTGCCTGAGTTTGGTGTCCCTGTGAAGCTGTGCATTCAAACATGACACGAGCTGTTGCTACGTGCTACTACTCAGCATGTTATTCTTTGCACAGGTTTACATGTTTACATTTCTATATGCACAATTGCACAAATTACAAGTGGATGTGGATTTTTCTCAATATATAACCAAACTCTAACTCATAACCAGCTATCTTTATGCTGATGAAACCTCAAACATACACATACACTCTGGTTTAGCTGTTTTTGTTGTTTTTTGTTGTCATCTTCCTCTACAGCAAGATTCCTCTTCTGGGACAGCTGACCTCTGGCCTGTCTGTTTGTGAATGCCTGTGCCACTGGCCACGAGCATCTCAATGGAACGTAGTGTGTTTCACATTGGGCACACCTGTATGTAATTACACAGCAAATTTAGTTGTAAGTAACAGTACACATACTTTTGGTTAACAGGTAAAAGACAAGATACATGCCTTCATTTATGGGCAATAGTATTTCCAACACAGTATGCATAACATTCAGAATGCTCATTAAAAACAGAAATACTTACATAGTGTGATTCCTCTTCTGCCCTGATTTTTTTGTTTTGCTGCAAGATAATTCTGAATATGTGTGTTAGTGGAAAAGCGTATTACAAGTTTAGCACAGTTTTGCTTTGGACCATAGTATTTGTGTTGCTAAAGACATGCATTTTGCAAGAAGCTGTTTAGTGTCAGACTTTGTTATTACTACCACTTGTGTTCTCAAACAACATAATGTGGACAGAATATCACATGTAATAGTAACTGTCTGTTCAATATCATAACTGCACATACATTTCTATAGTTGTACTCAGTCAGTATTCAGTAAGGGAAAACATTATAACAGTGAAATAAGTACAGCGTCATGAAAGCTGTAGTATGTCTGTGTAACTTCAACAATTACATCCTCTGTGTCTTTCACGTAGCCATGATGTATTAATGTACCTTTTTCAGTTGTACATTGTCGCACATGTTGAGTGTAGCCATGCTGCTCCAGTAACTTTTGAATGGAAGATGAAACCAAGATATCCTCATTACAGTCTCCCATGATACATTTAAATGTATGATTATTGAGGGTGGGAATTATCTTAGTATTTCCAACAAAGTATGCATAAGATTTTTTGTTTTGCTGCAAGATAATTCTAAATATGTGTGTTAGTGGAAAAGTGTATTACAAGTTTAGCACAGTATTGCTTTTGTCACACCGCGGTGAGGTTTGTCCAGTCTTGGGGTTTTTGTCTCGTTACTTCCTGTTTTATTTTGAAATCTAACTCTCCTCTCGTTTCAGGTCACTTGCCCTTCCTCATGTGTCACCGGTCTGATTGTCTCACCTGATCCCTGATCGTTTCCACGTGTTACCCATTTCCCTCATGTGTATTTAGTCGGCGTCTTCCCTTTGTCTTGTGCCAAAGTGTTTCGTCTTGTCCGTTCACCTAAGCCCTCATTGTCACTGTCCGTTTTGCCGAAAGAAAGAAATTGTTTTGTCACGTAAGTTGTTGTCTTCTTCCTCTTTTAAGAGCGATTTTTTGTTGATTAATCTTTTCTAAGTTTAGTGTTCTATTTTGTTTTCTGTTGTTACAGTTTTTTGTCCTCCCGCTTGTGGAGTGATTTTTTTGTTAGAGAGCATTAGATATTAGTAGAGCCCCTGTTTAGGTGAGCCTTTTTCTTTTGATCCCATTTGTTTAGATTTGGTTTTCCTCCTTCGGGAGCGTTTTATGTTTATTATCTAGTGTTTTATTTTCCTCCTTGTGAGAGTTTTATTTCTAGAATAGTCGTCTGTTTTCCTTGTTTTGTATATAATCTTGTTCCCTCCCTTTAATGTGTTTTTCTCTTTTGGGAAGTGTTTATGCCCTGTCATTTTAGCCATGTCTCTTAAGAATAGACAGAGTTACATAGCCCTTTCATTTCATCACTCTTCTAAGAAGAACTTGACTTCAATAAAGTGTGCTTAATCGTTATATCTTCTGCGTCTGAGTCCTCATTCCTGTCCTGGTCTGACATTACACTTTGGCCAGTATGGACTCAGCATTGATAGAAAAACTCACGGCAGCCCTGCGAGCCCAAGAAGCCCGACTCTCCCGTCAGGAGGAATTCCAGACCGCCATGGCCTCCCAGATGGGGCTTCTATCCTCACAACTCCAGGGCCTGCACGATCATCTAGTGCAGACAAATGCAGCACCCGAGCCTCCGGTAGTAGTGGCCACCACACCAGTGAATCCCGGTCCCACTATGACTGTAGTGGGAGCAGCATGTAAGTTAGCTCCACCAGCACGATTCTCTGGCGAACTGGGCTTATGCAAAACCTTCCTTATAGACTGCTCTATACATTATGAGCTAAACCCCCAAGCTTTTCCCACTGACCGATCAAAGATTGCGCTTATGATTTCCCACCTTGCCGGGAGAGCCAAGGCCTGGGCTTCGGCAGAGTGGGCCCGAGATGCACCAGTTTGCAGATCACTCACAGAATTTGAGAAGACGCTGCAGAAGATTTTTGACCCGGTAACGACCAACTGGGAAAAGGCTCGGGAGCTGAGCGGGCTAAAACAGGGCAACAACTCTGTCTGTGACTACGCCATCCAGTTTCACACCTTATCGGCGGAGATTGGCTGGAATACTACAGCCCTATACGACGTGTTTTTGAAGGGATTGGCAGCTCCTATCCAGGACCTCCTGGTTCCGATCGACGGTTTGCCGGCCAACCTGGTGCTTGCGGGGCGTATGGGTCTTTCCATCGGTGGGGTCTCATGGTGCGTTGCTGCCTGAGTTGGCGGGCTCGGTTATCCGTCTGGATAGTGAGGGCGATGGTGAGTCGAGGTCCGTGGGTAGGTCCAAA
>NW_020858292.1:0-4443 GCF_000972845.2 Larimichthys crocea | reverse complement strand
CCCAGATCTTCACCAAGTTGGATCTTCGCAACGCTTATCATTTGGTGCGTATAAGAGAGGGTGACGAGTGGAAGACTGGGTTTAATACTCCTAGTGGTCACTACGAGTACATGGTCATGCCATTTGGTCTCACTAATGCTCCGGCCGTATTCCAGGCCATGATTAACAACGTACTAAGAGACTTTCTCGACCATTTCGTGTATGTATACTTGGACGATATACTCATCTACTCCCCTGACCTGACTACCCACCAAGACCACGTAACCCAGGTATTAAAGAGACTGCTTGAAAATAAGCTTTATGTCAAAGCTGAAAAGAGTGAATTCCATGCCGACACTGTCTCCTTCCTGGGCTTCATCGTAGCCCCTGGAAGAGTGCAGATGGACCCGGCTAAAATTAGCGCTGTGGTCGATTGGCCCACACCTGATAGCCGCAAAAAGGTTCAGCAGTTCCTTGGGTTTGCTAACTTTTACAGGCGGTTCATCAGAGGCTTTAGCGCAACAGCTGCTCCACTCCATGCTCTTACCTCCACACAGGTGCAGTTCCGCTGGTCTCCAGAAGCTGATGCTGCTTTTCGAGTCCTCAAGCATCGATTTACCTCGGCCCCCATCCTCACCCTGCCGGATCCTCGACGACAGTTTGTGGTAGAGGTGGATGCCTCTAACGAGGGGATCGGGGCCATCCTTTCACAGTGGTCAGAGCAGGATGGTAAGATGCACCCTTGTGCTTTCCTGTCACGGCGACTATCCAAGGCGGAGCGGAACTACGACGTTGGTAACCGGGAGTTGCTGGCGGTCAAGCTAGCTTTGGAGGAGTGGAGACACTGGCTCGAGGGGGCGGACCATCCATTCATTGTCTGGACAGATCACAAAAACCTAGAGTACATCAAGACAGCTAAAAGACTCAATTCTCGCCAGGCCAGGTGGGCGCTATTTTTTAACTGATTCTCCTTTTCTCTCTCATACAGGCCGGGGTCCCGAAACGTCAAGCCGGACGCACTGTCTCGTCTCTTCGACCCCGAGCCTGTTGCCAAGGATCCAGAAACGATCCTCCCACTTACATGTGTGGTTGGAGCACTGACCTGGCAAATAGAAAATGAACAAGACTCCATTCACTTTTTTGCTGATTTTCCGGCACAAGTGTGCGGCTATCATATACTTTGTCACAGCTGTCTCAAACTTCTTGGCCTTGTTAAGAGCAGTATTATGCACCATTCGGCTGCATAATATCATTTGGTCGGTCTGGCAAAAAAGCTCCATAGCGCCCCCTGGAACTTTTCTTTCAAACAGCCCCGCCAACTCGGCCCAATTGTAGAACATGGTGAGACCTACAGAAAAGTCTCTTGGAGCAATGGGCTAAATGAACACGAAGCGAGATTATTGTAAGGGATGGAATATCACCATTATTTTAGGCCCCACAGCGAGGCCCATGTATCGAACGCTGAACGACGTTTAAGAGTAAATCGCATTTTCCACAGCCCATACCCCCCCAAAACTCACGAAATTTGCCTACCCCTGTGGAAATGTATAATAATGTTTGAATTAAAATAAATGTGTGTGTAAATGTATCTGTGGTAGTATAAGGTCACACAGAGTATATTGCTTTTGAGTGTTGTGTAACTAGTATAAGTGTTTTGCAGGAGTTGCAGGTTCAAGGCCTACACCAGAAGAGAGAGAGACGAGGGGACTCCACTTGAGTTTGTTTGAACTGAGAGCAAATAGAACACTTACTAGACAGGTTGTGTCAAAGTTTATGATGTCCACTAGAGAGAGTATCTCACGTGCAGCGAGAAACTGTTCTCGGAAGAGTACTATCTATGGAGCAAAACCTCAATAACAGTGTTGTTTAAGAGAAATGACCAGAAAGGAATGGAAGAGGTATAGTGAACGCCCTATGACATACCTTGTATCTGTTTTGTGTGTGTGTTAATAAACTACCAAAAGCTGTGGGACCCCAGAACTCAGCAGGGCGAGAAGGTGGACAGACCGCGGGGTCTGTTAAGATTCAGAGCTGTGTTCTCCCTTTGCAAAGGCGAAACTGGAATCTGTCTTTGTCTCCTTCATTTCGAACTCTCTCTGTTTGTATTTCAGGTCTGCAGCAATTCGGGGTGGTTTTGCAACACCACAACAATTTGGGGGCTTCTCGGGACAACTGTGAGGTTGAATCAGACCTGAACGGTGAAAGCAATTAGGCTTTATTGGACTTAAGGACCAGGTACGAACGGACAGAGGACACGGGCCGGCAACAAAGGTAAGCAGAATTTTGATCTGCATTGACTACTACTAAATTAAAACGGGTCCTAGGTCTAGTAGTAACTTGTCTGTAAAAGGGAGAGATGGAGAATTAAGAACACAAAGACATAAAACAGTAATAATATAAATAAAAATTTTATTTGAAGGCGCCTTTCTGACACTCAAGGTCACCGTACACATCACATTAAAAACAGCATAAAACATTTGAAACACAAAAAACAACATCAATAAAATCAAAATCAATAAAAACAAGAAAGGGAGAAATGTGCATGCAGAGATGATGTCATGGTGGATAGGCGGTTGTGAACAGGTAGTTTAAGTTGGGATTTGAAGATGGTGAAAGAGTCCGTGTTTCTGAGTGGGGGGTGGTAATGAGTTCCAGAGTCAGGGAGCAGAGCGGCTGAATGCTCTGCTCCCCATGGTGGTGAGGCGGGCGGAGGAACAGACAGGTTATGGATGAAGAGGATCGGAGGGCACGGGAGGGTGTTTGAATGTGAATGAGATCTGACAGATACGGAGGGCGAGGTGTGGATGGCCTTAAATGTAAGTAGTAGAACTTTGAATTGTATGCGCCACTGAAACCGGGAGCCAGTGGAGCTGTTGGAGGACAGAGTGATGTGGTGGATGGAGTAAGTGATGAACGAGTGAATGAGAAAAATTATGGTGTTAAAGCAAGCCAAAGTCTGTGAGTGAAGAAGCAAGACCAGTATTAGGAGCCTGTGAGCATCGGTCACAAGACCAGAGCTTTGAGTACACAGGCTGGGAGTCCTCTGGATAGCAAGACCATGTATTAGCCAAAAAAACTGTGAGCATCCTTGACAAGACCAGCGTCTTCGAGTGTGGTAACTCCCACAATATTCTGACGAGGTATTGTTTTGACTGGGTTTGAGTCCCGGGGAAGGAGGACCCCTGAATTCTAATTTAACCGTGAGCTATTCAGCAAGACGGAATGTGTGTTATTGTCTATGTGTTAATTTTGTATTTGTTTGAACACATTTAGATAGATTTTAGGAAAACATGTAATCACATACAAGTAGAATGTTGGTGTCTCTGAACACTGAAACATAACTGCACTAGTTAGGCGGTTGTGGACGTAGTGAACAGTGCTCCAAATCACTGATATATGAGGTTTGGTGTCATGATTCAAGGCTAGTCGTGAATCATATGGACTGAGCGCGTGGGACACAGCGTGCCATACGCGCGGTCGGCGCAGCCTAGATAACACACAGATAACACACTCCCTAGAAGCTAAAGATCACCGTGAGTTGTTCATAAAACCAAATAAGAAAAAAAAAAGAGGAACAACAAGACCGGAGAAATAGAAGTCCCGTGAACACAAACACGTTCTTGAAAACAAAAAAGGTAGAGTTAATTGTACACATTAAGTCTGCATGTACATGCACACACATAGACACACACACACATAGACACACACTTGGGTAATGCATGAATGTGAATGTGTATGACTGCTAGAGGAAAGTGGTTGAAGCAGCAGCACTGCCGGAAACCATCTCTGTGTGAAACGGAAGGCAGTGACCTGTTGAAGTAGACCACCGAAATCTAGATTGAGGATTTATTGCACTGTGTGTAGTACGAACCAGAAAACAGCAGTTTGTATATCCAGACGTCGTATTTTAATAATTTTGGCAGTGCGAACAGAAAACAGCAGTTTATATCCAGACGTCGTATTTTAATAATTGGGCAGTATTACGGACGTATCAATTGACAATATGGAGGAGAGTTTGACAGAGAAACAGATGATGGGGGGTTGGGGACCCAGCAGCTTGTATAAGACTGTGACTGAAACCTGTTAGAGATGCAGCGTGTAGTGCGGAGCATGCACGGTAGTAAAGACCAGATGAGATTAATAGCGATGAGAGAGGATGTGAGTAAGGTTTTACTGAAAAGGAGAGACAGAAAGGATAAGGGACCGTTAGGTAAGTTGTTCTGGGCAGAAGCCAAAGTAGCAGGAAAGGAACAGGAGAGAGCAGGAGAGGAAGAAAAAAAGGGGGGGTGGTTGAAGAAGGGAAAGAAAAGAGACGCGCGCGTGAGGCAGAAAGAGACACCAAAAGTGGAACAGATGGGCTATGTGGTGGCAGGCAGCACAGCACACAATGACTGAGCAACAAAAGACTCGACTAAAGACCTGACTTCGGCACCTCCCCGTATGCACCCACGACACCTATGCTCC
>NW_020858291.1:0-2814 GCF_000972845.2 Larimichthys crocea | reverse complement strand
GGAGAGGCGGGGGGAGAAAACAAAAATCAAAGAATGGGGGGGAACAACACAAACAAAATTTTCAAACGAAAAAGAAAAAAAAAAGACAAACGGGAAGGACAAAGACAAAAAAGAGAAAAGGGACAGAAAGGGGAGGGAGAAGGGAAAAAGAAAAAGGTCAAAGGAAACGGAAAACAGGACAAACAAGGGACGACAAAAAAAGGCGAAGGGGGAAAAAAAAAAAAAACATAAATATATAAATACTAAGAGCTCTATATCGCTCCAGATCTCCAATATCTCTCACATCTGTGGGACTGTCTCATATCAATGCATTTACTCACACAACCGTCCAACCGGAGTTTCCTGTGCGCTGTCGTACCAGCAGGTTTATCGTCGGGTGGAGTCGTGGCTGCATTGCTGAATAGATCCCTAGGCAATGAACGCCCAACTACATATATATGACGGTCAATATTCACTACCATATCTGTTTACTGTAATCATTAAAGTTAAAAATCATTCATAGAATATAATTCATTGTCATTTTAAATCGGGACGTATCAATTGGTACAGAAATGTTTGTGAATTTATTTTGTCCCTGTAACAACGTGACTCCATTGACACGTCAATGTCCGTCCCTAAGGAAGAGGACTGGGGAAATCCACTCCTATAATATGCTCACTAATCCTTATGTTCTTCCCACTTTTTCCCTGTTCACAAGGGTTTTTCAGTTTGCAGTTATATTACCTCACTCGACCCGATTGGTGTCTAATGCCATCTGTGTGTCACCATCTAGCGTACACCAAAGGCGCCGGACATTCCCTAAATTGTACAGCATAAAAACGAGAAAAAACTAGAAGAGGAAAATTAAATGACCGCTTCTAGCGTTTTCGGCATAATGTTAACTCTTGTCTACCCTTGTAGGGACAAATATACAAATCAAATATAGATATTTGAATATAAAAAGAAACAGCAAAAGTAAAAAAACGTAGGTATATATTTGAAAAATAAGAAGAAGTAATTATATTTAGTACAAATACTAGGCATAAAGAGACACAAGGATAATACGGACTATTGACATTTGACCATCCACCCAAAACCCGCGTAAAGACTACACGTTCTTTCTCCCTGAAAGTAGATAGTCTCTCAGTAAGTCGCTCTCGTCGCGCGTCTCTTGCCCTTGGTTGTAAAAACGCATGACTTGCCTGGTGACGCTGCATTTCTTGTGGCGTCATAGACTCATAGGTACTTTACTCGTTTAACAATCAACATCTTCAATGGCTTTCCGTAGTAACCGATAACACCAAGCTCGTAACCGTTTTGCGACCCGGGTTTAACAAAGTTTACCCAGGGTTTTACATCAGGGTAGGTGTAAACTTGTTTCGTAGTACAGCCCCTGCCATCTGATGCACTTCTGTTGGTGAACTAACAACAACGGTTATTCTGTTCGAGTTGTTTTAAGCACCTGCACTTGTGTTTACACGTTAACTCTGCAAATGCAAAAATCTAAACAAAATGTAACCACCTTGTAACATGTCTATTGTATAATCAAAGAGTATCCTCCAGTAGAATTATCGATGTTTATTTAAACTGATACAACAGAGAACATTATAAAATGGAATCCACTCTGTCAGTAGCCCATAGCCAGCTGAAATTGGACTAGAAACTCATAGAAAGTTAGAGATCACTTAGCTTTAAGAGGTAGAAAATACTGCAGAAACCTGACAGCGACACGCAACTCAGAACTAATAACAGGACTAGGCTACATTCTTCCGTTTAATCCCTCCATACAACAAATGCATAGACCTAGTGAACCCATTAGTTCCTAAAAACTTAAAGTCTCAGTAATTTGAGTTAAGTGCTAACCATTAACAAAGTGGTGGGGAAGGTTGTTTTGTGATTAACCGATCTATTTTCTATTATTTGTGACGCAGGCGAGGCTAATATAAAGTTTAAGCAAATTACCATTTCCAGCTTCTTCACAACAATTAGCGGTCGGCTGTTATCATATGTCGGTATATAATCCATTTTTGAAATAAGAATAACCACGTTGTTGTTCGTTACAATGGCAATATTTTTATTATGCATGTAGTCCCGTTCTTTAAATTTTATCTTGTGGCTGTACCGACAGTGCCATTGTATCGCATTTAAACAACAGCAAGACCGGAAATAAAGTTAGGGCCCCAGTAGCGTCACCCAGCAACAACCAACGTTTCCATGAAAAGGTCTATACTGAGAGTACTTGGTCAGTGTACAGATAGATGTTGACGTGACGTCTGTGTGCGTTAGCCAGGTATCGATAGCAGCTAGATCCCATCCCACGTCCCAAGAAAACAAAACAGATCAAGCTTATTGAGCCCCAGCTAAACCGTGGTAACAGAATAAATAAGGATGCTGCTTATGGTTTTCATCTGAACGCAGTGTTGCCCACAGCGTACTATGCTTGTTACTTGATAAACTATACATTTTCGCTGCAGGTTACAATAGCTGGCGATGGCCTAATGTTTTACTGTTTTATGTGGGAAAGTTTTCCATTTCCTACAGACACTCTACCGTCCAAAAATCCATCTTGGGCTGGTGGCTGGATTTCGTTGGTTTTAGCTGTTTTGCGTATTGCACCACCTCTCTCGCCAACAACGTTTAAACCAGCAACTAGCATTGTCGAGGGGTTTTTTTTTTCCCCGCGTGATAGGCGTCAAAGCATGTCCTGTTTTCACATAAGGTCAGCCTATAGCCTATTTACACACTATGGTCTATAAGAGTGATCATCAATCTGTGATCCCCCCCACACACACACACTTAACATTATACTTAGCCAATTGCCTGAATTATTTATTC
>NW_020858290.1:0-1365 GCF_000972845.2 Larimichthys crocea | reverse complement strand
AGGTTTTAGTGATTCCTAAATGACCAGTTACTCTCATGTGCTATGGAAAGCACATGTTGCCGGTATACAGATGGCACAACAATCTGAAAAACACTATGTTCCGAACTGGATGCAGAAGGACACCATTTACGCATGAGTATATCTTTATTCAACACAAAGGCCACTTTTTCAACACTTGCTTTGTTGCTACTCACCACAGACACAGACGAGAGAGAGAGAAGAGATTCCAAGACGGCCACGGCCGTAACAGTAGTAGTAATATATCCACACAACTGTACTTGCACTAGATGCAAATCACTTCATATGTAAATACATGCATTCAGTCGGCATCATACTGTGCATAGGCACTCCTGACATTTGTAATTTTAATAATATAAGCAACTTTGTTAAACTATGCACTCTAACCTGTAATGTAAAATCTAAAATTACCCGCATCAGAGTCTCCAAATCCTCCCAAAGAAACAGCATCATTGGCACATCTGTCTGATATTTAGTCAGAAAAGGCTGGAACACTCGTGATATGGCCATGAAAAAGTGGAATTTGGCCAGCAGAAGAGAATCCATTTGCGCTTCACAAACACTGTCAAAGGACGATGTCCCCGGATTCTTCACTTTCTTCGCCCTCACAAGATCCACATACTTCACAATGGACGGCCACACTTCCAATGCTCTTTCAACAGCAGGCAGGTTTTCCAACCACCTATGCCCGCAGAAAGGCAAGGGGAATGTTGAGCATTCAGTTGCAGAGCTGAAATCTTCTCTTCTGGCTGGTGCGCATTGGAAGAGATAATGAAGTGCTTTCAGCACCTTTTCCACGATCCACATTTCAAATCCACCCTTAAATGAGTTATGCAATGTGTGCAAGCCACAGCTTCCTGCAATTTGTATTTGCATCCCAGCAAATTGTTCCCCATGCTCTTTTTGCAGAAGACTGACAAACTTCCAATTGACTGAAGGCCCATCCATTGATAAGGACAGCATGTTCCTGAGATTCAGATCTTTAGTACACTCCTAGAGTGAAAAATACAAATTCATAAAATCATTTATATACACTTCATGAAATAATGAGAATAGGAATATTTCTTTATTACCAATTGGGTCATTGTTTTTGTTAGCAGAAGTCAGGTGGTGCACCCACAGCTAATGCCAATATTGTACTAAATTATTATTACTTTTTTTTGCAGGATTACATGAAAAACATTCCTACAGTGCAAATGAAATATGTTGTACAATTTATTAATATACAAACTTCACAGTGATTTTTTTTTGGTTTCCCCAATCAAACTATTTATTTATATACCACATTTATCAATCAATGTGCTTGGAAATACAGCAACATCAAAAGTTGAGAGCATACCTTGAAGT
>NW_020858289.1:0-720 GCF_000972845.2 Larimichthys crocea | reverse complement strand
AGATGGTGCAGCATTTCAGACCTTTTACCTGCCTGTGAGTATAAGTGATACAGTGTTGCTCTCAGGAACAGATTATTGTCCAAAATGTTTCTTTGTACAGGATAAGACGTGTTCTCTGCTACAACATCTGACTCTCTGTATTCATCTCTCTCTCTTGTCTGTTACCAGAATCCAGAAAGAGGGATCTTTAGATATGTGAGGCTAGAGATAGAAAATAACTGGGGAAACATAGACCATACCTGCATTTACAGCTTCAGGGTCCATGGTAAACTCCCCACCTATTAGCACTGTTACCTCACTTGGAGAGAAGTCATATTTAATTTTTAATTTTCATTAGTATTTCTAAGTAGCATTTCTAAGTAGTTTCAGGACCCATATTTATCGAGCACTCAACTCTCTCCAAGTACAGGTACTACTCGGAAAATTTGAATATTGTGTAAAAGTTGTTTTATTCAGGCAATTCAACATAAATAGACTCATTACAAGCAAAGTGAGATATTTCAAGCTTGATTTGTTTTAATTTTGTTCATCAGGACTTGCAGCTTCAAAAAACCTCAAATTCAAAAACTCTAAATTATAATACTGTTTAAAAAGCTTCAGTATTGTAGGCTCAAAGTGTCGCACACTAATCAGGTAATTAATACAAAACACCTGCAAAAGAGTCTTGAGCCTTTAAAAAGTCTGTACCTTTGGTTTAGAACAGTGGTTCCCAAACTGTGG
>NW_020858288.1:0-2361 GCF_000972845.2 Larimichthys crocea | reverse complement strand
GTCATCATTGCCTTTGTGTGTGTGTGTGTGTGTGTGTGTGTGTGCTTGTTCTGTCTGTGTGTGTGTGTGTGCGTCTGCCTCTCTGTCTGCTTGTGTGTGGTGTGTCTGTCTCTCTATCTATGTGTTTGTGTCTGCGAGAGACAAGGATAAAATGGCCGACATTAAAAATGTAGTCTTGATAGTCTGATATCATACAGAGACTTCAATAAAGTTAGTCAAAGGCATGCAACCAGGGTGAGCTGCAGGTCAGAGTAATTAGTCACAGGTGCTGCATGCACTGTCTGTCCCACTGAGATGCACAGTATATGTCTGAATGATCCCCCTCGAAGGTGGCCAAAAAAAACCTATAAGGTATGCATCAAACCAAAATCTGAAATGACCAGAAGAATCCTTCCCTCCTCGTGGACTACAGTCAGGTCCATAAATATTGGGACATCGACACAATTCTAATCTTTTTGGCTCTATACACCACCACAATAGATTTGAAATAAAACGAACAAGATGTGCTTTAACTGCAGACTTTCAGCTTTCATTTGAGGGTATTTACATCCAAATCAAGTGAACAGTGTAGGAATTACAACAGTTTGTATATGAGCCTCCCACTTTTTAAGGGACCAAAAGTAATGGGACAAAATCATAAATCAAACTTTCACTTTTTAATACTTGGTTGCAAATCCTTTGCAGTCAATTATAGCCTGAAGTCTGGAACGCATAGACATCACCAGACGCTGGGTTTCATCCCCTGGTGATGCTCTACTGCAACTGTCTTCAGTTCCTGCTTGTTCTTGTGGCATTTTCCCTTCAGTTTTGTCTTTATCAAGTGAAATGCATGCTCAATCAGATTCAGGTCAGGTGATTGACTTGGCCATTGCATAACATTCCACTTCTTTGCCTTAAAAAACTCTTTGGTTGCTTTTGCAGTATGCTTTGGGTCATTGTCCATCTGCACTGTGAAGTGCCGTTCCATGACTTCTGAAGCATTTGGCTAACAATGATAATATTAGATAATATTGCCCGAAACACTTCAGAATTCATCCTGCTGCTTTTGTCAGCAGTCACATCATCAATCAATACAAGAGAACCAGTTCCATTGGCAGCCATACATGCCCACGCCATGACACTACCACCACCATGCTTCACTGATGAGGTGGTATGCTTTGGATTATGAGCAGCCTTTCCTTCTCCATACTCTTCTCTTCTCATCACTCTGGTACAAGTTGATCTTTGTCTCATCTGTCCATAGGATGTTGTTCCAGAACTGTGAAGGCTTTTTTAGATATTGTTTGGCAAACTCTTATCTGGCCTTCCTGTTTTTGAGGCTCACCAATGGTTTACATCTTGTGGAGAACCCTCTGTATTCACTCTGGTGAAGTCTTCTCTTGATTGTTGGCTTTGACACACATGCACCTACCTTCTGGAGAGTGTTCTTGATCTGGCCAACAGTTGTGAAGGGTTGTTTCCCGTGGTCTTCCCGGTGTTTTGGTGTTGCTGAGCTCACCGGTGCATTTTCTCTTTTTAAGAATGTTCCAAACAGTTGATTTGGCTATTTTTGGCTATTTGGCTATTTTTCAGCCTAATGATGTATTGCTTCACTGATAGTGACAGCTCTTTAGATCTCATATTGAGAGTTGACAGCAACAGATTCCAAATGCAAGTAGCACACTCGAAATGAACTCTAGACTTTTTATCTGCTTCTTGTAAATGGGATAATGAGAGAATAACACACACCTGGCCATGAAACAGCTGAGCAGCCTATTGTCCCATTACTTTTGGTCCCTTAAAAAGGGGGAGGCTCATATACAAACTGTTGTAATTCCTACACCGTTCACCTGATTTGGATGTAAATACCCTCAAATGAAAGCTGAAAGTCTGCAGTTAAAGCACATCTTGTTCGTTTTATTTCAAATCCATTGTGGTGGTCTACAGAGCCAAAAAGATTAGAATTGTGTCGATGTCCCAATATTTATGGACCTAACTGTATATCCTTGTCTAGTTTTCAGGCGAAAATTGTATAAACTTTAACCTCTGTAGTTAGAGAAAGCCTTCTGCTCCTTCTGGAAAAATCTCTTCTCAAAATAACATGGGAGTGTATGAGGCTGTGAAAGGGAGTAGTCAGTCAATTGTGTACAGAGCCAAAACTATAAATGTGATAGCTTCAACTACCCGTTTTGTGTGTGTGCGACAAAAACTCTGGGAGACGATGCGAACCGAAAAAAACACGGAAGAAACGGATGCGCTTACGCGCTAGCAATTATCATTCGCATGTTACCGCTGATGCGCTAGCAATTAATGTTAGCATGTTAACATTAGCATTTTGCATTAACATGTTAGCATTAATATGTATTTAATTCTTAGTGGCTA
>NW_020858287.1:0-559 GCF_000972845.2 Larimichthys crocea | reverse complement strand
TTATAACAAACAGGCTGTGAAGATGAAGCTGACTCTCAGTCAGAGCACACTGTGCTAAAACACAACAACACGTCGCTGCTTCTGGCTTCTTTAATGATAATTTAATTAATTAAATCAAACTCTACACGGTGTCATGCCTTCATAAGACATGTTACATGTTATATCACATCGTGTTTAATGTTTGTTATTTTAGTTTAAACCCTCTGAACGTCTCGTGAAGTCAGTTAGCAGCTAACTAGCTCAGCTAGCTGAATTAGCCGTCTGAGCTAACAACAACATGACGATTAAAACTCGTCTGTGACGTTATGAAGCGTTATAATCAGTGTGAGTGTGTGACGGACGGCTGCGGACTGACCTGTGTGTCCCACTGACAGCAGAGCAGCTCCACAACAACAACAAAAACAACAACAACAACAGCTGCTGCTGCTGCTGCTGCTGCAGGTCAAAACAAAACAAAGGTCCGTGAACGCAACACACGACTCCGAGCCAGCAGGGGGCGCTGCAGCATCAGTTACAGCGACAGCGACAGCACACAGGTGAAGACTGACTATTATTATTA
>NW_020858286.1:0-750 GCF_000972845.2 Larimichthys crocea | reverse complement strand
GACTGGTTGCTGACTGGTTCCTGACGCGTTGCTGACTGGTTGTTGACTGGTTCCTGACTGGTTGTTGACTGGTTCCTGACTGCTTGCTGCCTGCTTGCTGCCTGATGGAGAAGCAGGCCCTCCCAGCCTCCTCCTGTTCTCTGGTTCTCCTGGAGGAGAACAGGAAGAACCCGCTCCTCCTGACCAATGGCGGCGCGGCTAACGGCGGCCTGGTCCCGCTCAGTGCGGCGGTGGCGGGGTCCGGGGGCGGAGCTTGTGCTGGAGCAGATAAGAAGGTGGGCGTGGTGACGGGGGCGGGGCCGGCGTACCAGGAGCGGGAGACGTGGACGCGGCAGATGGACTTCATCATGTCCTGCGTGGGATTCGCTGTCGGACTCGGCAACGTGTGGCGGTTCCCCTACCTGTGCTACAAGAACGGAGGAGGTGAGACACACACACACATAGAAGAAGCCACGCCCCTTCATGGCTAGACCACGCCCCCTTTGGTAGCTGTTAGCTTAGCATGTTTGCTGAGTGTTATTTAGCTGGATCATTGGCAGAGCATGTGACCATGTGACCATGTGGGGGCCACCAAGACACCTGTGGTCCATGTGGACCCGGTCCAGGACACCTGTGGTCCATGTGGACCCGGTCCAGGACAGAACTGGTTCTGATCCAAACGTTAGAAAACTTTATTGAAAATCTCACGACACTCGAGGAACGTTCGAGTGTTTAGAGAGCGACGACAGGAACCGTGAATGAAACGTGTTG
>NW_020858285.1:0-971 GCF_000972845.2 Larimichthys crocea | reverse complement strand
GCAGTTTTCTTTTTTCTTTTTTTAAAGTCCGTGTAAAGGCAAATCTGAAATTTCTTCCAAAAAAAATGAAATATGTTGGAGTTAAAACAGTTTTTCACCAGTTTTCAGTGTCAGGGTTTTTGTGGGCGGTCCTAAAAGGGCGGCTCGATGACACGCTGAGGCCCCCACAGTCCTGGAGCTGAGAAGTCATTTTTACCTAATTTCATAAACTTGTTGATATTTTTAATCATTCAAATTTGGCTGGGTGGTTTATTAACACTTTCTCCTTTGGTCTGACAAATTTTAAGCACATATTTATTCTTGCTTTACGCGGACTTTAAGCGTTTTTGTCACGCGATGGACAGCGACGATTTTTAACAAAAAGGTTTAACCGATTTCGTAGCAATTGATTACAATCAGAGGAGGCAGACTGGTTCCCTGCAAAACGCCAAAACGCCCCGTTGATCAGAGACTATACTGTATCCCTCCTCTCTAAAAACCACTGAGGACAATCTTAGCTATGTACTGTAGTTTTTAGGCATTTTAATGTAGGAAGGAGAAGCATGAGAAACACAGATCTACTTCCTCTCTGTTCTCGCGGAGCATCTGGCAAAGAGAACAGCTGCTTGGGTATTTAGCAGATACTAAACTGAATATTTGTGGAGGAGGAAAAGGAAAAAAAAAAAACGGTTACCCTCATATAATGTAGCTTAATTGCACGTTGCTCAACCACAAAAATTGTATAAAATTGCCAATGGATAATTTCTTAACTTGGGTTTTCTTGTATTTGTGTCATCGATTGTGCACTTACAGTTTTTCATTGATAGAAAACACAAATTCCATCCGATAAACTCCCGTTTATCTCTGTAGTTGCCCTTAAGGGACTCAGCTATAACGGCCTCAATCACTTCGGTAGGGACCTTTCCCCCTTAAATGGTGCTTTTAGACTAGTCCGATTTTTTTGAATTATTATTATTATTATTATTATTATT
>NW_020858284.1:0-684 GCF_000972845.2 Larimichthys crocea | reverse complement strand
TAGTACATCTTACATTTTTTTCTATTTAATTGTTATTTGAGGATTTTCTTATCTACCTTATGTAATGTGAGCTGCTGTGAGCAAATTTCCCTTGTGCGGGATTAACAAAGCTTTATTTTATTGTGGCTGAACGGCTGTGGATTTGTCTTTCCAGCAACTTATGGATAATGAGCATAAACTGACACATACCTGGCTGTGTTTAGATAATTAATAAACACAGTTATACAGTAATTCAAATTCTTAACTCTAGTGAAACATATCATGAAGTAGGGGTGGGCGATATATCGAATATACTCGATATATCGCGGCTTGTTCTACGTGAGATGTATGAAATGACTATATCGCGACCATCGAGTACTTGTCACGTAAATGTTTTAAGCCGTCGGCATTTAATTCTCCGGACTTTTGCCTGTGTCACTCACTCCTGGTGCTGCTCACAGCACGCAGCACACTTCCCTGCCCACCCAGAAAAATCCCCTGCGCGCATGCGTACTTTTTGTATCAAGTGAGGAGAGACGAGGCCCCGGAGTGGCTGCGCCACGGTCACCGGAGCAGATAGCTGCCAGTCTAGTCAATGAGAGCACTCTCACAGGGCGCGCCACGTCTCAGAAGCGTCTCTCCGCGCCGCGGCGCGAGCACCTCGTAAATTTCAACAGAGCACTCCGCACCAGACAGGAAATCCGA
>NW_020858283.1:0-677 GCF_000972845.2 Larimichthys crocea | reverse complement strand
TTGTCTTTGTAGAATTACACATCCCTGCTGTCTAGATGAGTTAAAACCTGTTTAGGTTACAAATAAGTGTTAAATCAGTTCTGTCACAGTCTACCAAGAGTGAGATAAAGCCAAAAGGTTCAGATTTTATGACAACGACAAAAAATAGCTTGCAGCTGAAGGCCAGTCTTCTTGTGGTTGAGACTTTATTTTTAGGCTGACGAACAGTCTGAAGCAAAGCAGTTGTAACTCCTCCCAGCCAGCCACACAAACCACAGCAGCAGGTAAACTTGACTGAGCTTCTGTTCCACTTTGAGCTGCAGTTCCAGTTGCTTCCTGAGTCTGTGAGGTGGCAGCAGAACCATAAATATGGCTCCGCTTCTCACTGTGCTGCAGAGGTCAGGTCATGGAGTGCACACTCTCTACATAGCTGAATTCAGGGGGACAAGTCAAAATGAAGTGATTATATCAGGGAAGCAAGCTTTACATTTTTGTCATGATAACTGTCTGCTGTTGGGTCATAAAGACAAAGTTACCCAGCTAGGACTAGGCCAGGGGTGTCAAACTCTTTTTGGTCCAGGGGCCGCATACAACTATATATGACCTCAAGGGGTCCAGAGCACAAAAATCACTGCATAAATTTGAAAATATAAAAAAATATATAGATAAAAACATGTGCTAAAAACAAGTGCAATACA
>NW_020858282.1:0-748 GCF_000972845.2 Larimichthys crocea | reverse complement strand
AAATCAGATTTTTCACCTATCCATCCCAGACTGGTATCTTTAAGTTTTTTTTCTTTATCACACATTTAACACACTGCTGTCACAGCAACACTTCTGCTGGTGGGTTAGGCTTGACTGATCTGAGTATCTGATTGGCTTGCAGAATGTGACGTGGGGCTCCAGTTTCCCAAAAGTTTAATCTGGCTCAACCTCTCTCCTGCACACCGATGCGTTTTTTTGCAGCAACCCCTGCATTGCAGACTGCCGGTGTGGAAACACACGACCCTCACTGACCCTCTGGTTTTCCCGGGGCACCTGATCCTGTGTGAATCCGTGCTTACTTTGGCCAGGAAATCAATGGTTTCTCCTTATCGTGATTAAGGAAGTCTGGTTTCTTGTTTAGATGAGGCTTATAGCATCAGTTTGCTTGGCAAATACAACAACAACAGCGACCTGGTTACTTAAGCGCATGTAAAGGCACTGGAATGCTTACAGCTCCATTTCGGAGAGGGTATTGCAGCTGGATGTGGTTGACAAATTCTTGTCCTTTCTCTGCCAACAGGAAGCTGCATCTGATTTAAAACAAATATACAAACAACTGCATTAAAACAAATGCCACAGCAAAAAAAAAAAAAAATATATAATTATGATCATAGTTATAGTTCTTACCCAGGGTAGTACTTGGCATGTTCTTCCCAAGGGTCTTCATCAGGCTGCCAGCTTTTCAAACCTCCACCACAGCGGAAACACAACGCCTTGTCTCCTGTCC
>NW_020858281.1:0-620 GCF_000972845.2 Larimichthys crocea | reverse complement strand
TGACAATGTTCCACAGTTCCCGCAGACATTTTATACTATACGTGTAACGGAGAATAACGCACCTGGGGCCTTGCTCAGTTCACTGACTGCGTTTGACCCTGACCTCCATGAAAACCAATATCTAGTTTATTTCATCCTTGAGAAGGAGATAGCCAACACCTCCATGTCCATGCTGTTCTCCATCAATCCAGAGAACGGTAATCTTTACGCACTGAAAACTTTTGACTATGAGATTGAGAAGGAGTTTCTTTTCCACATCGAGGCCAGAGACTCTGGCTCTCCTCCACTCAGCAGTAACGTGACTGTCCACATCATCATTGTGGACCAGAACGACAACGCTCCAGTTATTGTGTCTCCATGGCGCGCGCATGGCTCAGTGGTGGAGGAAAAGATCCCCAGATCCACCGACAAAGGCTCTCTGGTTGCCAAGGTGATAGCCTTAGACACCGACTCGGTGCACAACTCTCGGATTACCTATCAGTTTCTACAGGTGACTGACGCCACCTTGTTCAGTCTGGACCAATACAACGGGGAGATCCGGACTATGAGGATGTTCAGTTACAGAGATCCACGCCACCAGAGACTGGTTGTTGTTGCCAAGGACAACGGAGAGCCTGCTC
>NW_020858280.1:0-2542 GCF_000972845.2 Larimichthys crocea | reverse complement strand
GAATGCAGTCATTTGCAAATCTCACAAACCTATATTTTATTCCCAATAGAACATAAACAACATATCATGTGAAAATATTAGCTCAACACATGTCAAAAAAGTTGGGACAGAGCGATGTTCATCAATGTGTAGCATCCCCTCTTCTTTTAACAACTGTCTGCACATGTGGGCAAAGTGAGATCACTGTCAGCACGTCACTGTATTCTGTTTTTATTTACGCTTTACACAACGTCCCAACTTCATTGGAATTAGGGTTGGAATAAGGAGACTCCAATATTCTCCTGCACCATTTCTGATGATGGTTTCCATGATAAGTGTCCTCTGCTGATGTGAACACGTCCATCAGAGTTTCTCACAGCATTCATCTGATTACAGCTCAGCCTGCGCTGGTTGACATGGAAACAAAAAAACACAGTAATCTGTCATCAGTCAGCAGCTTCTTATCAAACTTTGTCAGTTTCACAGAAATGCTCTTAAAAGAAGTCAACCACAGACCACAGAGTTTCAACATCACTGAGCTCTGAGTGAACCCAAATTATATTTAACAAACTGAAAAATACAAAACAAAATTCAAAGAAAACCATCGCCGACCAGAACCGGTTTAAGCCAGTTTAAAACCCAGGAAAGATGTGAAGCAGAGCTCGTACAGCAAAAGATGGATGATTAATAATCAACAGTAACTTCCATGATGATCTGCAGGACGCTGGACGCCGTCACAGTTAGACAAAGTTGGACCGTCACTCTAAATGTCATATTCATGTTTTATATTCATTTGCATGGTCAGGAGAAACTAAAATAGCAAACTACTACTAAAAGTAGTTATTAGTTATTGGTTGGGCTTTCAAAGGCTCAAAGGTCAGACGAGGACTCTCCAAATGAGACGTGTGAGTGAAGCTCCTCCTCTTCCTGTACGCAGATACACACTGAGGACAGCACGAGAGATCAGAGCAGAGACACACAGACAAGCAGACGCAGAGAGACGCTCCACCTGGACATGGATCACCTGTTGATGCTGCTGCTGCTGCTTTGGACTGCAGGTAGGACTCACGTTATAACGTGATACTGATACTGATATATAAGTCTACTGCAGTAAACAATCCCAGATGTATTGAGCGAGTTCCCTTTTTCTTTGTTGTCCGCTCTTGTCTGTAGACTACTTTTACTCATATATACTGTGAGGGTTTGTTTTACATATCCTAGAACTGCAGGTAAACGGCAAAACTTGTTACATTTTCTGTCCCATGTTTGTTTTTCCTGTTTGTGTCTTCTCTCTCACGTATAATATTTGCATAACTAAATCCAGATTGCATGTGGTACGTCTTCCAACACTCAGTGCACCGATAATGTCCGGCCAGTAAACACGGTAGGTTTTGTGCCATGAGCTTTCAAACACACTCAGAATACAGTAAGATTTGTTAGATTTGACAGAAAACATCCCATTAGTTTTTAAAATTCATTCATGCTGATATAAGTTTTTCCTCACTGGAACCGAGGGTCTAAGGACAGAGGGTGTCACTCCCTGTACAGATGTAAACTCAGAGGAAAATGGACTTTGTGACTTTGACCCTACTACATAAATCTGATTTGATTCGATATGCTTAAAGTCCATGTCGCTCTGATGTTTATATGTTTTTTTTCTAATAAGACAATCATTTTGGTGCTTTATTACATAATGCACCAATTATTACAATTCTTCTAAAAAAAAAAACGGTGCAACACCCGCATTTTGATTCAGTGGTCCCTCGTTATCACGGGGGATACGTTCTAAAAATAACCCGCAATAGATGAATTGCGGATGTAATCAGCTTATTTTTTACAATTATTCTACATGTTTTAGGCCGTAAAACCCCTAACCACACACTTTTATTCACTTTTCTCAGACAGGCATCAACATTTTCTCACATTTCTCTCTTATTTAAACCTCAAAGTTCAAACCTTTGCAGATTTAACACAAATAAGTACAATCTGTTTAGTAAATGAAACCAGAGATCAAAACCTGTTTTCAAGCCCAAACATTTTTAACAAATTTAATTTTAATGATCAATGATCATACTGTACACTACGCTGTAAAAAAAAGCATGCAAAATTACACTAAAAAAATCTGTGAAACAGCGAGGCCCGAAAGGTAACCGTGTTACCAGTGAGGGACGACTGTACTGTACTGATGCAATATGTAAAAAACAACTTTATTACAACAAGTGATTATTACATAATGAAGTGAAAATGTATTACATTACACTCTGTCACTTTCACACACACACACTCAGGAGCAGTTTGGGGTTCAGTTCTTGCTCACGGACACTTTGACATGCGTTGATTATCACTCAGATCGCCTTCACACTCGTGACAAATTGTCAGGAAACGATGCAGCACGTTATCAGCTCGTTTCCTGTTCACTCCTGCAGCCGTATCAGAGCTGAATCAAGTTACTGCTAACTGCTAACCACTAACATTTCCACTGCTTCATAATCAACACTCCAATTAGATAGATACAGGGAGGCTTTTATTGTGAAGGAGTCACAGGAAACTGAGTTCAGCCCGA
>NW_020858279.1:0-506 GCF_000972845.2 Larimichthys crocea | reverse complement strand
CTGGGTCATCCAGATGGTCATTGGCGAACTTCAGACGGACCTTGACATGCAATGGCTTGAGCAGGGGGACCTTGCATGCACTGCAGGATTTTAATCCATGACGGTGTAGTGTGTTACTAATGTTTTTTTAGAGACTGTGGTTCCAGCTCTCTTCAGGTCATTGACAAGGTCCTGCCGTGTAGTTCTGGGCTGATCATTCACCTTCCTCATGATCATTGATGCCCCACAAGGTGAGATCTTGAATGGAGCCCCAAACCGAGGGAGATTGACCGCCATCTTGAACTTCTTCCATTTTCTAATAATTGCGCCAACAGTTGTTGCCTTCTCACCAAGCTGCTTGCCTATTGTCCTGTAGCTCATCCCAGCCTTGTGCAGTTCTACAATTTTATCCCTGATGCCCTTACACAGCTCTCTGGTCTTGGCCATTGAGAGAGAGAGGTGAGAGGTTGGAGTTTGTTTGGACAGGTGTCTTTGATACAGTTAACGAGTCCAAACAGGTGCAGTTA
>NW_020858278.1:0-4451 GCF_000972845.2 Larimichthys crocea | reverse complement strand
CAGGATAGTGTTTCATTGTTCAACGTCACGTTCATCAGAAATTAAGCTCTCACATTTAAGTCTTTTTCTTCTGAGCCAACTTGATCCATGTGAACGAATAAGTCCAACATCTGACTTTCCGCACTCATCTGATCCTTGTTGCCACTTTGCATTGTGGTGAAAACATGTTTTGTATCACGGAGGTTCTGTATTGTGAGGACCTTTCATCTCTCTGCATCAAGGGGAAAGAGGAAAACCTCAAAAGGATTAAATGCCATTTGAACTGTACAGCAAACTTCCTCTTCTGTATAAATATGTCTTATCAAAAAACAAGGTGCGAGTGTACACTTTTACAGCCTCCACATGAAAGCATTCATTCTACAGGTGGACATTTTGAGACCGCCCACCAGAAAGTCTACAACACAGCAGCTCTCTCTGTGTTATGAAGGTCGTCTCAATGCAGCCTGTTGTGTTTGCATTTAAAATGAAAAGTTTTGTTGGCCTAATGTTGAACTTTTCTAATCCATATTATTATTTTAACAGTTGTTGTTGAAGCAATATTTCAATTAATACTGTTAAAGAAAGAACGAGCAGACAATACCCATTGGCCAACCAGCCTTTTAAATGCCTTTCATGCCAGCTCTTGATCAGAGGACTGAATTACAGATAGACTTTGGCGTCCGACATCAGTCTTGATTTGATGTTTTTGTTATGATGTCCCAAGTGCAGTGTGCCTGTGATCATTTTCAGGAACAAAAAACCGTCTTGTAAAGAGACCCCGCCTCTTTTAATCGCTCCCTGTATGGACCTCAGTGTTATAACGCAGCGTTACAGTTGACAACTATCATATGCACAATGAGGAGCTTCACCCTGATAAACAGCTTTTTATTCTCTGCAGCCTTCAGTGAGTACTGCTATTGAATTGCTGCACTGCTATTATGAATCAAATCTTGAAAGGCATCGATCAATCACATTCCTGTTGCTCTGTCAGGGCTAAGTGTGACCTCTCGCCTTTTGTTTCCGCTGGATCTCTGTCCAGCTTCTGGAGTCTCAGGACTGTGAAGTTCAAGCCTGGTCAAGAAGTCCCACTGCTGTGCTCCCTCCACACTTTTCCAGTGGTTCCACTTTATATATTCTGCCGTTTTCAAACTGGTGAACAGAACACCGCCACGCTGTATTTCCGGATGTTCAATCCTCTTAAGTCTGCTACATTCTGCCGGGGTGTGGAGGTCAAAATGAAAATTTGAATGCGATCAAACATCTTACTGTTCTTTCTTAAAATCAAACAAGTGGATTTATCTTGACTCTGGACTGTATTTCTGTGGAGGAAAATACACCACAGCGACCCTTGTTATGTTGATGCCAACATATTTAGAGTTCAAGGTAAAGATTGGTCTGTCTTTAGAGTGATGTGATTCTTTGGTGCCTTGTCGACTAAACTTTCATTTTGATGCAACCTCCTAGTTCATTTCTATTTAACCTTCTTTGCTGCCTCACATTAAAATTGTTTCAACATTGTATCTATTTAAACTTCCTCAATTCAGTAACTGGAGATATAAGCGTGAAGAGTTTTGATGGAGTAGTGAAGAAAAAACTGATGAGTGTGACGCTGGCGCTTCTGACTGCTTTCCTCGTCATGGTCGTCATTGTTGGCTGTTAACTCCCAAAACGCTCCAGAAAGGTCACTGACTTCATCATATGTATTCTTAGTTTATTTTAAAGTTTGCACCTATGATAGGCAAATAATAACAACTTTCCTGTTTGACCACATTCACCAAGAGTGTTATTTTTTTAAACAGTTTCAGTCAGTGATCGACTTTTGTTTCTGTCCTTTAGCTGTGCTGAAGAACGGAATCCACAACAGACAGAGGTGAGTTTAAGTTGAAATGTTGTCCAGCACAGTTTTCAGATGTGTCGTCTTCTTCCACCACACTCAGTTGGTGAGACGCTTCACTGAATACTTCCTTCACAGAGTCCGACCAGCGGATGTCTGAAAACTATTGCAGCAGCAGGCTTTTCCATCCCAAAACACAAAGCGAAGAAAACTACAGACCTGCCTCATACGGACAAGTGGGTCTGATTACTATTTTCAGCACAGCTCGGACTCAGGACCAACCTGGAGCGGATGCAGCTGGAAGTGGTACTTGGTTTTATTATAATTACATTGATGTGTATTAGTGTGCTGACTTATATCATGTTGCCTTCATCACAAAGAGATTCAGCAAAAATCTAGATTTTGTAGGGTTTTATTTCATCCTTCTGACTGCCTTACTTTCAGTCGCGAAGCCGAGGAGGAAATGATGTGTTTGATAGAAGATTTCTCTTAAGTGACAGTTAGGATGGAGGTCGCAGCAGTGCACATTCAAGTTAAGCCTTCATTTGCAACCATAAGCAATCTCATCAGCAAACACAGTTGACAGAGACAGCACAGGTGGTTTTTTAATACAGAGGTAGAGCTATTAGGCCAGGCTGTGTCAGCGTAACAATCCCACTTTCTCCAACATCTGTCAAGCGACAATTAATAAAGATCCCCCTCTATCAGAAGCTTTAGAAAAACATAATCTATCACTACCGCCATGGCAACAGGTGAGACATCTGTATCTCAAGAGAAGTGTAAAAACTCAAAAACTTGTGAAAAGAAGCTGCACCAGTTCACATGAAAGCATCCCTCTACAGGCTGTGCATTGTCGAACACGCCTGCACTTCCTTATGTGTCAATGCAACTGTGTCTGCAGCTACTTGCTATTATTTAGATGTTTAAACCAACCTTCACTGGTCTTGACACTACAGCCCAAACTCTGCCTTCTTGATCCTCTGTACCACCTTGTGTCTTTTGTTTCAGGACTTGTGCTGTCAATCATCTGCCACATCCAGTCCAGTCTCATCATTCACTCCGCTTCTTGGGTGGATTTTTTACCACCCACTGAGATAAGCCAACAATAAAAACATAGTGTCTTCAAGTGTAAATGACATAGAAGTGTACTGGACGGGAGTATCCAATAATGCAGACACGGCAAAAATTTAGCAGCAGCTTTACTGTGACCTGTCATGTCCTTAATGTGCGGCCTGAAGCAGATTGAACAGTTTCTGTCCAGCTGTCACACATCTTTTCATAGGTTTGAAAGAAGTTGATGCTAAATGTGGTGTACACTGGTACTGTGAGTCTGAAAAGGTAAACTCGCCTCTGTGACAGTTTACGATAAGATAAGACTGATTTGCAGTCTTCACCTGGGCCACAGAGGGAGTTCAAGGAGAACCAAACATGAGTAGTAACACGTTGGGGCCTATGTAGGAGTATAAAGACGATGTTTTCAAGTATAAATCAGTTTCCTTCAGCGGACTCAGGTTTCATTTTCTGTGAAGAAAATAAAACTCTTTAACTTTAACTCTCTCCGGTGCCTTTTTTGAAGACAAGATTGAATTTCTGAACAAATGTTGCAGGAGTCGGGTCTTAGTCTCTGACTCAAGATCCAGACTTCTGATGCACAACCACTACATAATATATTGTACGTTCACGTTAAAAAGGTCTGTTTTGTTCTGTGGAAACATGAAGGTGTTTGTTGTGTGTGGTTATGATGCAGAGAGCTGAAGGCCAAACTTCCTGTTGTTCAGACCTCAGTCATGATACAGATACCTCCAGCTCTTGCATCAATAACCACACACAACAAACACCTTCATGTTTCCATCGAACAAAACAGACCTTTTAACGTGACGTACAAATATTATGTAGTGGTTGTGCATCAGAAGGCTGGATCTTGAGTCAGAGACTAGAACCACTCCTCAACATTGGTCAGAATTCCAGGATAGTGTTTCAGTGTCTCAAAGTCACGTTCATCAGAAATTAAGCTCTCAACATTTTAACGTCTTTTTCTTCTGAGCCAAATTGCATCCGTGTGAAGAATAAGTCAACATCTGACTTTCAGCACTCACCTGATCATTGTTGCACTTTGCATTGTGGTGACAAACAGGTTTGTATCACTGAGGTATCTGTATGTGAGGACTTCATCTCTCTGCATCAAGGGGAAACCTCAAAAGGATTAACATGCCATTTGAAATGTACAGCAAACTTCCTCTTCTGTATAAATATGTCTTCTAAAAAAAAAGATGCAGAGAGACACTTGTACAGCCTCACATGAAAGCATTCACTCTACAGGCTGGACATGTTTGAGACAGACCACAGAAAGTCTACAGCACATGCAGCTCCTCTGTGTTATGAGGTCAGTCTCAATGCAGCTGTGTGTTTGCATTTAAAATGAAAAGCTTTGTTGGCCTAAATGTTGAACCTTTTATAATCCATATTAACTTATTTTGGCCTAAATGTTGAACCTTTTATAATCCATATTAACTTATTTCAACAGTGTTGTGAAGGAATATTTCAATGTAATAATGTAAAGAAAACAGCTAAGTGTTCTACATTTATGAAGCAACTGAACAATAACTTATATTAATTAATTAATTAAACGTTCTGTCTT
>NW_020858277.1:0-794 GCF_000972845.2 Larimichthys crocea | reverse complement strand
GTCCAGGAGCTTCATCTAGACCAGGAGCTTCATCTAGACCAGGGAGTACCCAAACACCGGCAGGTCCAGGAGCTTCATCTAGACCAGAAGCTTCATCTAGACCAGGAGCTTCATCTAGACCAGAGAGTACCCGACCACCGGCAAGTCCAGGTGCTTCATCTAGACCAAGAGCTTCATCTAGACCAGGGAGTACCCGACCACCAGCAGGTCCAGGAGCTTCTCCTGGATCAAGGTTTGATGTCTGCTGAGCTTCACAGAGACGATCCTCTACAGGAAGTCCACGTCAGTCCTCTCTGCTGCTCTGATCATGTGACAGCACGCAGTGTAAATATTTTCCCATGATTCCTGCAGCACCTTCAGTCACGGTGATTGGTGGGTGGAGTCGGCGGGCTCGTTAAAACTCCGGCACAGCTGATTGTGACTGAAAAGTGATTTATGCTGATGGTGACTAATAACTCTGATTTACTCTGCGGGAGACACACACACAAACACACACACACACACACACACACACACACACACACACACACACACACACACACACACACACTCTGTGTGTTATGTTGATCTGCATGAATTCCCTGGATGCCCATCGCCATGGGAACATGTTGTCCATGACATGTTCTTGAAAACTGATGATTATTTCATTGATGACGGGTGGAATAAATAAACATGCTGAGCAAACATGAGGATACTGAACATTTAATTAGTCCCACAACATTTACAAGATTTCTAAACAAGCGGCAACCTCCTTGTCTGTGAAGTGAAACCACAACCTGCTGTTCCTCTAACGT
>NW_020858276.1:0-1541 GCF_000972845.2 Larimichthys crocea | reverse complement strand
GAATTGCATCGGTGATAGTGAGGCATCTGCGCACTTTAAAGCTTGACAGACAGTGAGGAGAGGTGACATTATTAAGCCACTGGCTATGATCATTACAGTGCTGCTGCAGAACAGTACAGCTGCGGTGTGACCCCTATAAATTACCTGCATTTTAGGATCAAAGCTCCAGTACAAGGGAAAAAAAAAGAAAGAGGCAACCACACCTTGAACACAAGACATGAACAATCACATGGGCCCCAGCCTTTAATTGACTCTGGACCGCATGTATGTGGCAGCCCTGTAAAACAAAGCCATCTTCACTGAGAGTTATTATAATTAGATCACACAAAGATCATGATAGGCCCTTACCTAATAATTATATGGGTCGAGGTCCTTTATAATATGGCTATTGGAGAGGCACAGTTTCCCCTGCCAGACTTCAGGTCATCTCGATGTAAGCCTCTCTTCGAAAGGCGTACATAAAAATCAAACCTGCAGCCCCACCAGCGTTTTCATTTCAGGCGTTAAACCACCGCATCTAGACGAACCGAGCCGGGGTTAGCCAAGCTCCGCCGAAATATGATACGTTCGGGATATTACACTGGCTATTTACGAGTTGGATTAGAGTAAATGTAATTAAATCACTCACCTTCAGGTTCCGCTCTGAGTCGTGGATAAAGCTGTGTTGCGAGGAGAGCCGGGGTGAGGCTGTTTCTTGGGTATTTTCCTGCCTGATAGGTGTGTAGCCTACCGCATATGCGGCTTTTATCATTGCACCGCTCACTCGCTGGAAGCCGCACTCACACACTTCTCAGTGGGAATAAAATAGACAGAGAGCAGTGAGGGCAAGGCGGACGGCTTCAGCCCAAAAGACGGGGCTTCCTGTTAGGGGACCAACCGGATTCGAGAAGACGTTTTTTAGTCAAACCTCAAAGAGGAAAAACTCCAATGGAAATCTACAACCGAGCAGTAGACCCGCCTCATGAATACGACGGGGAGCTTTCCGCCCCAAAGCTGGCATGAAGCGGGTGCGGCGGCGAATGGCGTCAACGGCCGGACAAGAAGCTCCGCCGTCAGCCAATGCCAACGGTCCAGAGGCGGGGCTAACTGTAACGGACGTGTCGAACGGCCAATCGGAGCGCTGCAGCAGGTGCCCGTGCGGCAGTCTCGCGCTAAAGTAGGGAGATTTGCGCGCCCTTTGTTTACCACTCAGTGGCGGCGAGTGTCCGCAGACGCAGATCTGAGATCGGATTTGTTTGATTTCACATCCATACACAAAGCGACGGTTTGCCCGGACTGATCTGACTCCAGGCGCGTGATTCAGATCATCCCAGAAAATCCCACTGAACCGGTCTCCCCGAGGCACCAGGGTTCTGGGTTTATCGGTAAATATTTACACCAATTTAAAAAAATATCATGAGGGTCATAGCTAAATCTAAAGGGCTAATGTTGCAGCCTATATAATGTGGCATAAAGATATGTTTTTACTACAGAAAACTGTATATGCAAACTGCATCCACTGATGAGATCCGATTGAAAGTTATGCACAAAAAAAAAAAAAA
>NW_020858275.1:14239-21371 GCF_000972845.2 Larimichthys crocea | reverse complement strand
GAATTAACGAGCAAAAAAAAAGATCAAATTAAAGTTAAAGACTCGTAACCAATTCAGTGACTTACCCATGGCTGGCAGCGGGCCAAACTGCCCTTGATGGCCTTAAGAACTTCCTGGCTGCTAGACTCCTACAGCCGCTGCTAAACGGGGAAGAGTTTCCCCGCGACGTTTCGACAGACAGCGCACCAACTCGTGTGTCACAGAAGCTGGAAGGATGGGATCGAGAGCAGGCGGGGGGTATCGTGCATGCTTTGCAGGTTCAAGAGAATGAAAAACATGAGGTATGGAAAAAAAAAAAAAAGCTCACTTGTTCCTGAGAGTGTGCATCACTTTCTTCGGTTAGCTTCAAGTCTAAACACCAGCATCCTTAACACACTGATGGCATCAAGTGAAACTGCAAAAATGAATTGTCGCACCACAAAACGACATCCTCAGGACCCGAGGGGAGTTCACAGAACAGTAGAAAAAGTTGAGAAAACGTTTTGTTTTACCAAGTTAGGAAGTCTACTGTGCTGCTCGGCGGGGCGTCCCAGCGAAGCCACTGGCGGCGTGGATCTGTAGCGGGGCCCTGATGGTAGATTTGGTTTCGGTTAAACTCAAACAAAAAAACAACCAGGTGTAATCTGAACTGAATCTGTATCGGCAAGCAAGGATGTACCGACGACTTACCGGCGCGAGTGGTTTACTGAAGCAGGACAAAAGGCATAGCCCTAAGAACAAGGCATAGAGCTCCTTTGAGTATGAAACCTCTAATAGTTCAGTCTTCCTCTACCAGTTTGCTTTCTTCGGTTGCGTGTGTAGGAAAGTGAGTAGCTTTGCTTCGCTTTATTCCAACCCCTCACTTCTACTCAACTCTAACACAAAAGGATATTATAGCTTTACATCGTTGCGTGCAAAGACGTTTATTATGTTGAAATGGAAGTCTGGCTAAAGATCCTTCGAGCGGCCCGAGGCTTAGAGAAAAATTAAAAATATAATACAACTGAGCAGGAGGTGTACAGCGCAAATTCTCCATGAATTGGCAACCTTTTATTTCCATTTCATCAATTGAGCGTACAGTGGCCACTTCATTATATAACGCGGTTCACCTTTTCCCGGCCTCAGATTTTTTGTGTGTAATTTGCAATGCTTTTTTTTTAACAGCGTAGACTGTACAGTAAGAACGCCATTGTGTTGTCGGCGCCTGATTTGGCTAAGGGAGTACTGTAACAAAATCGTGTGTATGTTCTGCTCAGGAAAAAATAAAAAAAAACACTGCAACCAAGCCTTCAGAGGAAAAAAACCGTTAGCGAGTACAAGGCAACTGTACCCAGGATTGATCGGGTTCATTTACTGATACAGTGTTTAACTTATTTTTGTTAAATTGCGAATTTGGAACTCTGAGAGTTAGTTAAATAAGAGAGAATGTGAGAAACTAGGTTAAGGCCTGTTGAGAAAGTGTATAAAAGTGTGTGGTTAGGGGTTTTAACTATAACGAAAAGGCTTAAAACACATGTAAATAATTTGTACAAAATTAAAGCAGATTTCTGTCTATGGCAGGTTATGTTTAGAACGTATCCCCCATCCCGATAAACGAGGGGGACCACTGTACTACCTGATTAAATCTTGTATTCAGGTTGTATTTTTATTTTGGCATAAATAACCGTAATTGCGTGTTGGTCATGAGCCGAGGGAGGTGTTCTCTGTGTTTTTGTTATTTGTTACACATGAATTAGTAAAACGAAAAGAGATAACTGTATACCTGTAATTGGAGTTTTTTCTTATTTGCAAAAAAAAAATCGTTTTGCTTGATGCTGGCCCCAAAATCTGCGACGTCCACCTCTGGTTTTACTCCAAGTCCGGGTCAAGACCTGAGCGATCACAAACTGTCTCTCCATCTCCCTGAAACACAGAGATGCAAAACTTAGTGTGACAACACACACACACACCCAACAAATGCATTTATTTACGAAATGCAGTTACATGTTGGTTTATTGCAGATTAAAATTTCTTCTGACTAGTTCCACTTACAAAGTTTGTAGCGTTTGGGTTTTCCACCAGAAAAGAGAAAAAGAACCTCATGTGCATTGGTTGGATGTTGGGAACGTGTCTCCCTATTGCAAAACTGTGTGAGGGGAGAGGACTAATAACACCAAACACACACACAAATCACTTAGATTAGATGATGGAAAGTAGAAATATCTTTTCTCCCAGTCTTGTTATAAACAAAGAGTTTTTCCATTTCATAATCATTATAGTTCATAAGGACCAATAGTGATGCGTGATGCAAGTATGAAAAAAACTTGCTTAAACAATTTAAAACAACATCAATAGACTGAGGTGGGAAATATACCTGAAACCTGCGCTGCGGTGCCGGTGAAGCTCGCACCCATGGGGCCGTGACCTCTCTGAAGACGGCACGCTCTGGCCTGTCTGCAGGCCATGTGTTGGGTTGTCCATGCAGTTACTAACCCAGATTGTCCTGCACGGTCCCAAAAGGAGAAAACAGACACCGTCGTTGTGGGCCCATATTTCCCAAAAGATGAATGCGAGAATCCAGCTTAACACACCAGAAGTTCTGATAGGAGAAATAAATTCTCTCCATTGGAAAGTTCTTATCCGCTATTGTCTGCATGTTCCGCCTACTGAGTGACGTCTGGATGAAAAATCTCCTTGGGCTTCTCTCCGTGGGGGATCCGACCACCTGACTCTTCTCCAAAAATCACAAAACCCTCGCCAGACAGATGCCGTACGCGTCACAGCATGAACTGGCAAAGACACAAGGTAAACACTCTGAATAATATCTGACTATAGGTTCCTACAGATATAGAAGACACGGTTCAGCTGATGCTCTGTAATGTATAACCACTGCGGGGACTGTGGACTTACTCTGATGGGGGGTAGCTGCGAGTGACAGAACTCATTGACTCTCTTCTGTAGGCTCAATCTGGCTTCGGTCAAAATCACACACTGAAGGAGAGAGAGAAGAGACAGTGGACGTCACCTGCAGTCTGCAGAAAATAATACACTTCTATGTTCTTTTATATGTGCACCATCCCAAACATATTTTGACCTGTGGCATTCCCACCGCCTGAGAGAGAAGCAGCGTTATAGGAGGCAGTCCTCTATTGACACCTTGTCACTAGAGGAAACCCAAGCTCGTCACTCCCTCTGTTCTTCATAAAAGAGTAAACGAACTTTGCAGCTTCCTTACAAGACTACAAGAGTTGGGTGTTTGCACTAATTTCTAATTTACTAACTTCTAATCATCACAGGGACTGTAGGACTGTTTTACTGAGACGCTGCGAGCAGGTCGGTCACAAACCTTACCTGATACTTTCTGAGAAAGCTGAGATCAGTGTTGTCATCCAGAGCAGAGGAAGACATATCAACATGGACGTACGGGTTCAACTCTGCGACCCGGGGGCACACCGCCTCCACCCTGTGGCCGGAAAAGTAAAAAAAGAGGGCGGGTAAGAAACTACAACAAGAGTTCACACATGTGGATCGCAGGATAAGAGTGTGATGTTTTACCTCCTCCTCTGGCTCAACACGTCATCTTTACGGATGAAGAAGTTGGAGCCCAGATCCCAGGTCTCACATTGCTTTGTATCGTGAAGGGTGACCGCCTGTACACACACACGGACATACATGCAGCTATAAGACAAACTCAACACACACACTGCATTTAAACATTATGTACAAGCATGGTGTTGAGTCCGTACCTTCACACCAGCCAGGACGATATTCTTTGCTGCGAAACAAGACGTCAAGTAGATTAGTGTCAAAATGATATTGTAATATATCTCAATACACACACACACGAAGGATGGTGCAGTGAACGGCAGCCACACATAGCAGCACCCGGTATCCAGGCCTCCATCTACCAGTCCACCCTCCATACTTTGGTCCATGCTGGACCTGAACTGGCCACCACCCAAACCAAATCCCAAACAGACTGAGCTTAAGATCATCTATGACTCCGTCATAAGGAACATCAACTCTCACATTTCAAGTCCGCACTGTTTTAAAATCACCTTTTCCATCTGATTCAATTGCACCGTCCTATTTTAACCTGTGTTTAATGTTGTATTCTTGTAATTTGATACTTCTATGGTTCTTCTTGTTTGTTTCTGTCATTTGCTGTCTACTCTCACTTATTGTACGGTGACAGAAATAAAAATAAAATGTGTTAGAGCCATTTTGTATACGGCATATAAGGTGATAATAATGCAGATTGAAGTTACAAGAATGCCTGTTAGTTAATACAGGGTTCCCACACCTTTTTCATGAACAAATTCAAGCACTTTTCAAGCACCTTCAAGCACCAGTTTTTCCATTTTTCCAGCACCTTTAAATAGGTAGCCTACTAGTTGTGTTTGCCATGATGGTCATGGGAAGCGCAGCGGTGCCACTGTATGGCATAATAATATGGGTCTAATTAGCATTATTTCATATGGTGGTAGATTGACTGTTTTGATTTTTAACTAATTGTGAATTGGCTTGTATTCTCAGCTTGTGAGCGGTGTATTTCTCGGGCAGAACACCAAGCGAGTATGATAACTGAGTTCTGCATGTTAAAGGCATCGGATCAAGCGCGTAGCCGCTTAGGAAACATTTTTGTTTTCTCTTTGGTTTATTGAGACAGACATCGCACAAATTTCAAGCATTTTCAAGCACTTCACAAAAAAATTCAAGCATTTTTGACAACCTTGGAAACACTGAATTGAAATTCAAGCATTTTCAAGGAATTCAAGCACCCGTGGGAACCCTGTGACTTGGACCGCCGAGCGATGTGCCGCGAAAACCACGCAACCCACAAAGCTCTCATAGAGCTCGTTTCTTAGCAGGCGGTGACGTTTTAAAGCACAAGACGCCTGATAAACAACTACTGAGCATGAACATATTGTTTGTCATGCTCACTAGAAAGATTTTCATTAAATCACAAGAAGGGGCGGCGGTAGCTCTGTCCATAGCGACTTGGGAACCGGAGGGTGGCCGGTTCAAGTCCCGCATGGACCAAATATGCATGTCTATGAACCCTTGTACTGCATGTGTGTGTGTGTCTGGGTTAAAATGCATGTAAAATAAAAACAGAGTGGGATTAATAAAGTATATTTTCTTCTAAGAAAGAAAACTGTTTGGACAAAGACACGCGTCAACTACAACTGCATCCTCGTGCTCCACAGCTTTAGTGTGTTTAAAAGTAAAAAGCAACAAAACCACACTAACAAAATGTATTATTATTATTATTATTATTATTATTATTATTATTATTATTATCATTATTATTATTATTATCATCATCAAAGCTGCTGCAGTGAGGTAATTATTCATCTTACCTATCTCAATTCCCAGTCCTCCCATTCCACTGAGAAAGACTGAGGACTGGGCCATCTGGTGCATAGCACTGTCTCCCAGCACATACCGCTGGCGGCTGGACAGAGAAAGGACAAAGACAAAAGTGTGCACAGCTCTGTTATTGTCCATGTCAACCTGCAGCAGCAGCAGCTTCAGGTGAGACAGACAGACAGGTGACACTCACCTGTACAGAGAGTCATCAATCTCCATGGAGTCTGCAGCCATGCCGGGAGGGGAAAGAGGGGGAGGAAGTCAAGTGTCTGAGATGAGGACTACACCTGTGGACACGGACAGAGGTGAGACACGGTTTGTTTGTTGGCGGGTGTTGATCCAAAAAACAACAAAAAACAACAAAACAACAAAAACAACGCCCTGCTGTGAGTTAGCTCCCAGGCTAACACTCCCTGTCAAAGCCAGCTGCAGTTACCAACCATGACTCGACATGAAGACACTCTGAGGGGCTGACGGAGTGAGACAGAGTGAGACAGAGTGAGACAGAGTGAGACAGAGTGATAAAAGTGTGAGTGTCATTAAATAAAAAGCTGCTTCATGTCATGGGAGAGCTCACAGCGTTAGCAGCTAACGAGGCTAACGAGGACACTTCACGTCAGGAACTCGTTTTTAAAAGTCGTGACACGCACGTTAGGCTACAGCAAACCCCGCGGAGGACACGGCAGGTGTCCGCTCTCTGTAATCCTGATGATAGACGTGAGTGATTCGCTCGGAGTGTTTTGATTTTTAGACAAACACACGGACGTTAGCCTCACCTGTCGACGAGCTGTGGCGAATGAATGGCTGTGACTGGTTAGAAACTCCCGAGTGTTTCCGGGTCACATGACCATAAAAGGTCATCCAATAAGGATGAGGACTACAAATGTGATGAAAGAATGTAGTCCTAAACAATTATCTAGATAATTAAATATCAAATGTTATTGTTTTATTGTTTTAGAATATAAATGAGCAATTTTAACTTAAAGGGACTTTAGTTCATGATTCATGTTATACGCTTTAAAAATAAACAAAAAGACAAATGAAAACAAAAACATAAGATGAATAATATTAACTGATATTTGTTGTTTTTTAATTTATACCACAGAAATGGTTGCCAGAAATTAAAAATTAAATAATAACAATAATCAGAATCAGAAATACTTTATTAATCTCCCCGCAGGGAAATTGTTTTTGTTACAGCAGCTCCCAAACAGTAAGCGAGATAGCAAGAAAACAAAACTTTAACACTATAAACCTATACGATATCCTATATTAACACTATATACACATGTATAAATAACAGTTAAATAAAAGCCAAGTAACAGTGAACTATGCAATATGTAAATCTAAAACCTTATAAAGAATTTAGTCTTTGAGAGACTGTACAGAGAATAGACACTGATTGTTAAAGTGCAGTATGCATGTGTGGCAGAATTTAAATGAGCAATTTTAACTTCACTTAAAGGGACTTTAGTTTATGATTCATGTTATACGCTTTAAAAACAAACAAAAAGACAAATGAAAACAAAAACATAAGATGGATAATATTAACTGATATTTGTTGTTTTTTTAATTTATACCACAGAAATGGTTGCCAGACAATAAAAATTGAATAATAATAATAATAATCAGAATCAGAATGTTTTTGTTACAGCAGCTCCCAGTAAGCAAGATAGCAAGAAAACAAAACTTTAACACTAAAAACCTACACGATATCCTATTTTAACACTATATACACATGTATAAATAACAGTTAAATAAAAGCCAAGTAACAGTGAACTATGCAATATGTAAATCTAAA
>NW_020858275.1:977-14229 GCF_000972845.2 Larimichthys crocea | reverse complement strand
CGTATTTATTTTTAATATTTTATATTTCATATTTCATTTATATTGTTTTTTGCACCAGGGAAAGGAGTGAAACATTATTTTAATTATCTGTATGCCCTGTATGGCAGCATTGACAATAAAGTTGACTTGATTATTATTATTATTATTATTATTTATTATTATTTTTATTATTATAGAGAGACACAAGAAGTCTTTCCTACCTGTGAGCATCAGTCTCTACACTCCCTCAAATATCAGACACTCCAATCAAGTCCAGTAGCTATCGAACTGGCTTGTGCAATAAATAAGTGAAATCTTCCACACATGCATACGCACTTTAACAATCAGTGTCTATTCTCTGTACAGTCTCTCAAAGACTAAATTCTTTTAAGGTTTCAGATTTACATATTGCATAGTTCACTGTTACTTGGCTTTTATCAACTGTTTATTAATACGTGTGTATAGTAGTGTTAATATAGGATATCGTATCGCTTGTTTGGGAGCTGCTGTAACAAAAACTATTTCCCTGGGGATTATTAAAGCATTTCTGATTCTGATTATTATTTTGTTATTATCAATTTTAATGCTGGCAACCATTTCGTGGTATTTAAAAAACAACAAAATTATATTAATATTATTCATCTTAGTTTTTTGTTTTTGTTTATTTTTAAGCGTATAACTATCATGAACTAAAGTCCCTTAAGCGAGTTAAAATTGCTCATTTATATTCTAAAAACATAAAACAATAACATTTGATATTAATTATCGAGATAAGTTGTTTAGACTACATTCTTTCATCACATTTGTAGTCCTCATCCTTATGGATGACCTTTTATGGTCATGTGACCCGGAACACTCGGGAGTTTCTAACCAGTCACAGCCATTCATTCGCCACAGCTCGTCGACAGGTGAGGCTAACGTCCGTGTGTTTCTCTAAAAATCAAAACACTCGCAGCGAATCATCGAGTTTATCAGCAGGATTACAGAGAGCGGACACCTGCCGTGTCCTCCGCGGGGTTTGCTGTAGCCTAACGTGCGTGTCACGACTTTTAAAAACGAGTTTCTGACGTGAAGTGTCCTCGTTAGCCTCGTTAGCCGCTAACGCTGTGAGCTCTCCCATGACATGAAGCAGCTTTTATTTTATGACACTCACACTTTTATCACCTGTCTCACTCTGTCTCACTCTGTCTCACTCCATCACCCTCAGAGTGTCTTCATGTCGAGTCATGGTTGGTAACTGCAGCTGGCTTTGACAGGGAGTGTTACCTGGGAGCAACTCACAGCAGGGCGTTGTTTTTGTTGTTTTGTTGTTTTTTTGTGTTTTTTGGATCAACACCCGCCAACAAACAAACCGTGTCTCACCTCTGTCCCGTGTCCACAGGTGTAGTCCCATTCAGACCACTTTACTTCCTCCCCCTCTCTCCCCTCCCGGCATGGCTGCAGACTCCATGGAGATTGACGACTCTCTGTACAGGTGAGTGTGCACCTGTCTGTCGTCTCACCTGAAGCTGCTGGCGCTGCACGTCAACATGGACAATAACAGAGCTGTGCACACTTTTTGTCTTTGTCCTTTCTCTGTCCAGCCGCCAGCGGTATGTGCTGGGAGACAGTGCTATGCACCAGATGGGCCCAGTCCTCAGTCTTTCTCAGTGGAATGGGGAGACTGGATTGAGATAGGTAAGATAATAATTACTTTGATAATAATAATAATAATAATAAATAATAATAATAATATTAATAATACATTTGTTAGTGTGGTGTCCGCTTTTTACTTGTAAACACACTAAAGCTTGGAGCACGAGGATGCAGTTGTAGTTGACCGCGTGTCTTGTCCAAAAAACTCCAGTTTTTCTTTTCTAGAAGAAATAATTTTATTAATCCCACTCTGTTTTTATTTAAAAGCTAAAAGAAATCTAAGAAAAATACAGCAAATCTAAAAGGAATTAACAGTGTAAATATTGCAAATATAGCAGTATACTGTACACACATGCACTGGCACCTTTAACTTTTAACTAACTACTGCTCTGTGTTGTGCTCCACACACAATTGCGTTGCCTGTGGACAATGACAATAAACTCTTGAATTGAATTGAATGAACAGTATAAACAGTGAGATCTAACAAAAATGATGTGTGCAGTGTAAACAGTATTGTAAACAGTTGTTTTGTATGGTGTACAGTTGTACTGTACTGTACATAGTGCAACTGAGTTTGTAAAAAGAGTTTTTAAAGTTAATATTAATAAAGTTTTTTCTGGATAATTTGATTAAAGTCTTCAGTCTGAGGAGAATCAGCCACAGAGCAAGTGTCTCTTCTCTTTTTAGTATAATTAAATTAAATTCACTTCAGTGTTATTTATATGGTGCCAGTTCATAACAGAAGGTATCTCATGACACTTTCCATATAAAGTAGATCTAAATGGTACACTTTATAATATAATACAGAGACAACAATTCCCACCATGAACAAGCGCTTGGCGACAGTGGCAAGGAAAAACTTCATTTAACAGAACAATACAGACGATGACAGTTGTTTCATTATAAATCTTTGGATCTTATCGGGACAATGATTTTTCATGAATTACAAAACAGAGCATTGTTTTTAAGAATGCTACTGATAAATGTCAGAATCAAAACAATGAAAAATATTATAGACATTTAAAAAAATATATGCAGTTTTTCCCTGTGATGAAGTGCCGGGACCAGCTGCAGCCCCTGTGATCCTGATAAGAATAAGTGCCTTGCAAATTTCCTTTAATTTTAATCTTCTTTAGTTTTTGTTTTCAGGGCTCAGCTGACCTGTGGCAAGCATTATTTTGGAAAAAGTGAAGCAGGACTGCTGAACCAGTTCGAACCAGCACAGAAAATACAAAACAGGGTTTGGGTCCTGCAGTGTTTAAAGAAACAAAGGTCAACAGCCGAGTGAAACATTTACATCCCACTGACCCCCAGTCGACAAATTAGGGAAAACAAGTCCACTGCTGCCTTTGAAACATTTGTGCAATTTGTTTTTGTGACTGTGTTAGTGTGTGCCTGAGAGAAAAGGAGAAAAAATAGTTTGTGTGTCTATATTTTAAATTCAATTTTGGCTTGAAATCACCTAAAATTTCACTTCAATCCTGAAGCCAGACAAAGATTTGAATCCCAGACACCCTCCCTCTAATCATATTGGCCAAAGGCACACACAGGAACCTCCCCCTGAACGAGAGCCAAAGCCATGCACATGCACACAGCAAGACTCCAAAGTACCACTCTCACCTCTCGGACACCTGCCCACAGATTCACTCTCTCCTGGCAATGTGGTGCAGTCGAATGGCACTGCGTGGGCTCCAGCGGATCGCTGTTGCACCTTTGAATATCACTGGGGGTCTAACGGGCAACATGCAGAGGGAGATGTCGACCTTACAGCGGGTGTATGTCACCCGACAGATCCCACCTGAAGGCCTGAAGATCCTGCGTGAATCTGGACAGTGAGTCATAGTGTCCTAAAAGTTGATACAGGACATCTCGTATGATGAATGAATTGCATCTTGTAGCTGATTTGACTGTGATACCATTCTGAAATTGAGATGTCTGCTTTGTAAAGTTCATCATTTACTTTGAGCAAACAGGGCTGCTGATGTTTGCCCTCAGGTTAGTCAGATAAGACTGGTAGCCTAAAGGGTATTCCCCCATAACATGCCTATAGAAATGTCTGACTGCACCTTTAAAGGGCTTCTATGAAAGCCTGCAGCACATGTGACATAGCTTGAGACAGCTGTGTATCTTTAACTGAACCTCTAACAGCCAATCAACTCCCTGCTGTCCTGGTTTCGGCTTTCCCAGGGTGCAGTTTGAGCTGTGGGACTCGGATGACGTCCCCGTGCCGCGGAAGGAGCTGCTTCAGAAGGTCAAAGGTGTTGATGGTCTGGTCTGCGTCCTGACAGAGAGGATTGATGCAGAGTTGTTGGATGCTGCAGGTCTGACAGGACAGTCTTTGGGTCAGCTGAACGACGTATGCAATGAAATCCTCTCTTATATGTGCGTATTTGTACTCCTGCAGGTCCAAACCTGAAGGTCCTCAGTACTATGTCGGTGGGTTTTGACCATCTCTCGTTGGAGGAGCTGAAGAAAAGGTGATTCCTGTCTTTCTTTTTCTTTCATTAAAGTGTTGCTTTGCGTGTAACACTGAGTGTAATCTTTTCCCTCAGAGGGATCCGTGTGGGTTACACCCCCGATGTTCTGACAGATGCTGTGGCTGAGCTGACCGTGGCTCTGCTGCTCACGACCTCCAGGAGGCTCGTAGAGGCCACGCATGAAGCCAAGACGTAATGTCACACACACATACTTTACTTCTTTTTCTTTGGATCAAAGGTTAAATACATCTTTCTATCTCTCTCTCTCTTGTGTCAGTGGTGGTTGGGGCACATGGCGAACTCTGTGGCTGTGTGGACATGAGCTGGCCAACAGCACTGTGGGTATTCTGGGCCTGGGAAGGATTGGTGAGCATACAGTATCTCAGTATCTACCGGGTTTCCGTAGCTCCTCCAATCAGCTATTCACGGTGCCGTTAAACGTGCAGAGGTGCAGAGAAAAAAGAGAATAAATGCTGGAACACAACGTGCACATCAGTTTATCATCCAAGCTGCCATTTCTGTAAATCTTAGGTGTTTTTTGTGCTCTAAGGCGTTGCTATCGCTGAGCGTCTGGCACCTTTCAAAGTAAAGAAGTTCATCTACACAGATGTGGCCCCCAGGCCCGAGCTGGCCAGCATCATCAACGCAGAGTATGGTAAGGATTCACGGTCTCTGAGACGTCTCATGACAGCATTTCAGATTTGATTTTAATGTGAAAACATCAATGGCACTGTGTCTCGGTCTAGTCTCTTTCGATGAACTGGCAAAGCAGTCCGATTTCCTGTCTGTGTGCTGCGCTTTAACGCCGGAAACAAAGGAGATCTGCAACAAAAACCTCTTCTCCAAGATGAAAAACACCTCCATCTTTATCAACACGAGCCGGTACTTTAAACTTAAAACACAAGACACACACTTTGAATCACTTTAACACACGTTGTGGGATGAAATCCTGTGCAGACGAGCACTAATCTGGTCACGAGTACAACATCTGGACTATAATTCTGGTCTTTGTGTTGAGTCAGAGGTGGCGTGGTGAACCAGGAAGACCTGTACGAGGCTCTGTCCACCGGGCAGATTGCAGGAGCTGGGTTAGACGTCACCGTTCCCGAGCCCCTGCCCACAAACCACCCGCTCTTCACCCTCAAAAACTGCGGTGAGTGCTATGAGAGCGTATTAAGGCAAACATATTATCACAAATTTTTATTATCTCACTGTCTTCTATCCATCTTTTGAATTCTCTCCTCCCCGCAGTGATTCTCCCACATATCGCCAGCGCCTCCTACACTACCCGTAACGCCATGTCCGCCCTGGCAGCGAACAACCTCCTGCTCGGCCTGCGGGGTGAGCCGATGATCAAAGAACTCAAACTGTGAGGAGGGGACTGTTCAACTGGACCATCAGTTTAACGTTAGAGGACTCAAATTAAACCAGGATTTTAAGTTTGTGCAATAAAATGTAACTTTTTGGCTCATTCCTACATGATCTCTGTGCCGTTTCAGGTCGTATTTCATAAAAACATCAACACCAAAACTGAATTTCATCGTTTTTTTTATTCAGTCTATACACCAACTGAACATACTATACAATCTTCATATCCTTCAACAGTAAAGAGACAAACATTTAGTCCTCTCGTGATTACACTATGTTAGTTATACATAAAAAAGAAAAAAAAGACTTGACAGATTTGGCATTTAAAAAAAAAGCCCAGCTTTTCAAGCTCAAGGGCATAAGGCAGTGACTTACATAATCAATTTAGGCCTTTTTGTATATAGTTTGACATTTTGGCATATTCATACAGGGCGTCATACAATCAGTGCATTTTTTTTTTCTCCAGAGATTCACATTTTTATGCGACAGCACCATGACAATCCTTTAACAAGCCACTCTGTGAGACGTGGAAGCCACTTTGGACTCTACAGCAAGAGGATATCCCAGCTACCTCTCTGTACAGAGTATGCAAACGATTCGAGATTCAAACATCATTTTTTAAGTCTGAGGCCGAAGCTTAAACGACTTCACCGACGGTCCCAAAGTGTCAAGAATTACAGGGCGGACGGTCGGTTAGCTTATGTTTACAAGGAGGGGGGCGTTCCAACAAGGCGAGTATCGTTCTGTAGTAACACAAATCAAGATTATCCGTCAACGTGTGTTTCAAATAAACATGTACAGCCTAGCAGTGTGATGACTCTACAGTACGATAAGGTGCCGACTAGAAATAGAAGCGATGACCGTGACGTGTTTCTCAGCGACAGTGTAGGCGACACGATACAGCAAGCAACAAAGAATACAAAAAGGCAGACAGGTGTTTTTTTTTTTTCATTTCGGTTCACTAAAACTCTACGACACCGCATGGACGCTGACTTCAATGAACCGACTGTCTGCCGATGAAGCTGCTCTTATGTACAAACAGCAGGAAGTCAGGGTCGATGTAAGAGTTATTTTCTACGAGCTTCAAAAATGAGATTCATTCTCTTATTGAATCTTAACGTCACTCGAAACATACAGTAGCTGTGAAACTTACAGTATATGACAGATTCAACAAGTTACAGGCAGACGTTAAAATACAGTTACATACAGTATATTAAAAAATAATAATAATAATGACAAGAGACTCTATAAAATTTGAATTTCCCGCCATCATAGATCACCTGCTACAACCCTCAGCTTGCAAACTCGTCCTGTCGGCGATGGAACAGAAGGAGAGCCGGTAGAGTTTGATGATCGCGACACGACAACGTTTCCACAACGTTCAACATCTGAGCAAACATATCGGTTACGTAGAAAAAGAACGGTTATTTGTCGAGGTGCAACATTAGATGTACAAAGCACTGATATCAAGTACAGTAACAAACTTATTCAAATGTTTTGTTCTTCGTGAGTTTGAGTCTCTTCTCCGAAAGAAAGAAAAAAAAAAAGATGACGTCAACCACAAATGTGCAATATTTTACAACTTCGTTGCCCTTTTAATTAACACACGAGAACACCAGCGAGCAGGGAAACGTAGCTGATGTGTGGGACGGTCGGTCATTCCCCAGCGAATGACCAATAAGAAGGGAAAGTCTCGGTGTTGTATCTTAGACAAATCACAACCAACTGCAGGTTTTGCACATCATGACTCAGAATAAGGTGCATTTCTTCTTGGGAAGTTGATATTTAGGTATTAAAATGGCATTTTAACGCAATATTCAATCAATATTTTGGAACGCAGATTTCTGCTTTTAACACAAAGTTGATGCAAGTTGACGCTCGTCTCTTCATCATTGCTGCCCCTAGACAACAGAGCTGAATTCTTAAAGGTTCATATCCCTGCCTGGCAATCGCAAAGTTGATTTAAAAAGGTTCCCATTCCTCTGAAACTTGTATTCGACAAACTACAGGTAGAAATGTTTCAAAGCGAGACGTGCATTTGTGTCGTCTCGTGAGGTGAAGGCCCCCCGTCAGTGCAAACTGAACTATCTTGCCGGGTACCAGACATATTCTCAACTCTAACTGAGCTCAGCAACACTTCTAATGAGCGTAATTTAAAAAAGGTCTGTGGACCAGAAGGCAACTATGTCTCACATCAGTTGAATCAAAGTACTGTCATGTTGTCTTCTGGTTGACAAGTTGAAGAATTATGGATCAACAGCTGTTTTTTATTTCTGGCACCCAAACTGAATCTGAATCCACGATCTTTACGACGGTTACTCGACAGTCGGGATGCTGCTACATGTTTTTACAAATGTGCAATGAAAGATCTACACGTAACGACACTACCACAAATTACAGATGTTCATCGTCACTTCACTTAACGAGAGCGCCCACATGATTCCTTTTAGAAAATGCAAAGACTGACGCTTTGAGCAGTGTTTATCTGACACTCTGAGGTCTTCGGGTAACTTTTACCGACATGACAGTGTGGTTAAATAAAATGCATGATTACATTATCGTCCCTGTCTTTGGTCTGTGATCAGGACTGGTTAGTTTGGACAGAACATCTGTAAGAGCTTAAAAAAAAAAATCAAAACATGTTTGGGATTCCCATCACGGATTCCTAATCCTGTCGGCCCGCTCTGCTCTGCTTTGATGCAGTAACGTCGGGCTTACAGCAGAGCGTTGGACATGTTACTGTTCTGCCAGCGCAGGCAGGTGGTCTTGGAATGCTTGTATAGGTGGGACGACTGGCTGAAACGCTTCCCACACTTGAGGCATGCGTACGGTTTCTCCCCCGTGTGGACTCGGATGTGTTTCTTGCAGTCCGTCAGGGTGAGGAAGGTTTTGCAGCAGATTTTACAGGCGTATTTCCGAGCTCCCTCCACCACCAAGACGTTGTGCTCCGACAGAGCCTTCTTGCACTTGGACAGGACGTCGGCCGAAGCCCGTGTCAGCTGAGGCGGGAGGGAGGTGGGCCTGCCACTGTTCATCTCATACCCGCCGCTCTTGTTTAGAAGCAGAGGACTCGCCATGCTCGAGGAGGAAGAGGCGGCGTCCTGGAGAACGCCGCTCACCCCTTCCTCTGCTCCCATGCCGTTGGCCATCTTTGGAGCGATGCGTCTGTAACCTGGGTAACCCAGAGCGGCGGCTGTCGCTCCTCCTGCCCCTCGTGAGGGTCGCCCCAGGGAATGAAGCCCCAGACTGGAGCGCTGGAAGTCCAAACCAAAGGGATCCACTCCTCCACGTCCTGCACTTCCACTCCCTGCGCCTCCTCTCGGGTTCCCTAACCCATCATGCAGGGGGCGGAGGAATAAAGAATCAGCTTGTAGGTTGTCTCCAAAACCGCTGCGACTGTCACCGCCGAGCGGACCCGACTGGAGAAGAGAGGAAGAGGCAGACCCGGACGGCCCAGGAGCTTCCTGTCTGAGCAGGAAGTGATGTGCCACTGTATCACCAGTTGTCGTGTTGGGAAGATCATCCTCTCCGGTAACCAACCCGGCTCCGCTGCTTCCATAATCCTTCGGACTGAGGAAGCTAGAAATACTAAAACCAGGTTTTCCGCCCAGTCCGTTATTACACCCGAAACCTCCTCCGACCCCGGCGCCTCCTCCCATGCTGCCCTTGAGGAGGAGCTGCTCTCTGGGCTGCAGCAGAGAGTCGGCGCTGGGTTGGGGCTCAGACGTGAAGCTGCGGTCGCTGCTCTCCGGGCTCAGCTCCGCCTTCTCCTCCTCCTCCTGGCCTCCGGGCTCGGCCCGGTCGCTGCCTTCGGCCTGCGATGTCACGTCGCTGATTTCATCGGTCGGCTCGGGGGAACTCAGCGGCTCTCGTTTAACCACCACCTACGGGTAACGCAAAAGGAGGAGAATCAAGAAGCATGCGAGCTACACTGGAGCTGCATGATGTGCACGTGTAAAAATACTTTTTACTTAGAGTATCTGGTTTATCGAGGCCGCTGCTCGCTCACTCTCATTCACTATCTAAGTCTCTAGACCAATGCTCGATCTCCCCGGGAGACTACCGACTATGATTCGATGTGTTTCTTGTGCTTCTATAGATTTATGATTTGTGACAAGTGAACTTCCCCGGTGTGGGATCATTAAAGTCCATCTTATCTTATCTGGTCTTACATTTTCCCGACTTGTTAGTAAAACTCTCAGCCTGTGACAGGAGCCTCAGGGTCTTTATGCATTATTCTCAGGCAACATGAAGCCGAATATACGTGACCTCCAAAAATATGCAGCGACTTGTGAACTGTCGACCCATTTATCAGGTTTGTGTGGTCAACAAAAGACATGAAGGATACGAAAATTGCTACTTCTTTGTCACAAACAACAAATCCATCCACATCCTTACCTTCTGTTCTTCGGCCTCCTCCTCCTCTGTCCCCGATTTGATCTTCACCCCTGCCATGCTGTCCTGGTGGTCCTGGTCTTCCATGTCCTCCTCTTTGCTCACCCCTCCCTGCATTCTCCCCAAGTCCTCCCCCTCGCAGTGCCCGCTGTCCGACTGGCTGGGCATCTGAGGATCATCTTGCGACACGCCGACTAAACCCGTGATTGCGTCCAGTTTCGACTCATCCCCCATCTTGTGGGAGTCCGGGGAGAGCAGCGCTCCTTCCTCTCGCTCTGCGTTCACCCCTCCTTCGCCTAACAGCCCCAAATTAGGGGCAGAGAGGCGCTGCCTCTGCCTGGGTCTCTCCTCGGACAGACCCAAGGCCATGGACGGCTTGCGTTTGTGGAAGCGCCTTATCGGAAAGGAAGCTCTCTGTTCAACCACCCCTCTGCCAACCACGTTTCCAACTCCGTCCTCTTCCATCCCGCCCAACGCAGAGCTCACCAAGCTGAGCCCCAGCTGCTGCAGGAGGAAGGAGCGCTGCAGCTTCGACGTGGCGGCGTTCGCTGCGAGGTTGGCATTAGCTGCCAAGGAAGGGTTCACCGCTAAATCTGCCACCTGCTGCTGCTGCTGCTGCTGCTGCTGCTGCCGGTGCCTCTGCTGCTCCTGCTGAGGGTGGTGATGGACGGGTCTGTCGGACGAGGGGGACATGGGAAGGGTGCGCGTGGTCAGGTAGTGTTTGCAGGCTTTCACTACATTGTTGAGGTGCAGATGTGAGGCTGCGAGGAGGATGTCCATGACGTTGCTCTCCCCGAGCATCAGCGTGGACGTGTACATCATGTCCACCAGAGCTGCAAAAGCTTCGGCCGTCACCACCTGCAAGAAGGAGAGAAGGCGACTGATGGATCTGATCTGATTTCAGCAGCTTTCAGTGAATCACTGTCACACTCCTAACCTCGCTGTCCAGCTGGATCATGTTCATGCTGGCGTCTCCCTCCGCGACAGTGAACAGGGCTCTGAAGTGGGTGCTGCAGGCCGCCAGCACCGAGCGGTGGGCCTTGAAGTGTCTGCTGCCCACCACGATGACGCAGTCGCACAGCTGACCGTGGACGCGCTGGTAGTTGAGCTGCTGGAAGATCTGCTCGAAGTGGCCCGGGAAATCCATGACCCTGAAGACAGAGAAAAAAAACAACGAACAGATCAGATTTAATCATTTGTTGCTCCTTCAATTGTTGATATATTCATAAAAACACTCAGAGTGTAACGACGATCACGGTCAGAGGGACGGAGCGGATAAAGCTGGAGTTATAGTGAGGTTTAACACAGGTGGAGGTGCTGATGGAGGTTTTATTCTCCTGCTCCACGAACAGACTCGAGACCAACAGACTGTACGACAGCTCAGGGAGGACACAAAGAACAAAACATGAACTGAACTCGAACTTTTTATCAGTGTCACTTTGGACTCATCTCATCTCCTCCGGCTTATCCGTAGTCGGGTCGCGGGGGCAGCAGCTTCAGCAGGGAGGCCCAGACTTCCCTCTCCCCGGCCACTTCGTCCAGCTCTCCTAGGGGGACCCCAAGGCGTTTCCAGGCCAGCCGAGAGACATAGTCCCTCCAGCGTGTCCTGGGTCTTCCACCTCCCGGAGGGACGTGCCTGGAACATTTCCCCAGGGAGACGTCCAGGAGGCATCCTCACGAGATGCCACCTTAACTGGTTCCTCTCGATGCGGTGGAGCAGCGGTTCTACTCTGAGCTCCTCGCGGATGGCCGAGCTTCTCACCCTCACTTTGGACTCTGGTTTGCTAAAAGCTGTGACTTCCATTCAGTGTCATACAGCCTAATTTAATCGTGTATATATATATATTTCTATAAACGGTGCACGGTGGTGCAACTCTCAGCCAGAAGGTTCCTGGTTCGAGCCTCGGCTGTGTTTGCATGTTCTCCTCCCACAGTCCAAAGACATGACACACACTTCACAGGTTGATCTGTGACTCTAAATCTTTGTGTGTGTGTGTGTGAGCTCGATTCATTGATTTTTCTACAGTCTGTATAAAGTTTTTGTCTCTATCCATCTGTGCATCAGTCTACAAATGTCTGTCAGTGTCTGCAGACAGATGCACATATCTGGATTCATGCACATTTCCTTTATGTCTGTCTGTCTATAAACTGGGCCTGCAGACTTCCCCTCAGGTTATGCATGAGTGTGCACTCAGTGAACTGTTTCCCACAGTGTTATTAAGTGATAAAAAGCTTTTTCCCACCTGTTACCTGATGCATACTGTGTGCACTCACAGCACACACTGATAGCACAGCAGCTACACAGCATGGCCCGTCCATTAACATGCATTTAGCTCGGATAACAACAGTCAGCAGACACGCTGCATCTCATTGTCACCGTGCAAACATCAGGCAGCGGTAAAATAAGGAATATTACCTTGAATTTTTCCCACCGAAGCGTCCGGATCACGAGGCAGGAGCAGCAAGGCCCACACCTGCAGCCTGCAGCCTGGTTCGTTAGCACGGATGTAGCTGCAGCTACACCCGCTCGTCTCTATCGGAGCAGCCCGTTTTCCATCAGATGGAGCCGGCCAACGTTTGTGTCTCTGCTCCCTCCTCCTCCACGTCCACTCATTAATCCAGCTCACAGTGAAGATGATGATGATGATGATGATGATGATGGTGCGCTCACCGTGACTGAACAGCTGGACTCATCTGTCCGTGTCATAACATAACACAACATAACAACAACCCTCCTCCAACCTGCAGGCGCAGCCACGTTTAATAACAGATATCAGACGCTGTCGATCTGTAACCGGGTCTGACATGCATGTGTTATGATTTCTAGTGATTTATAAACCCCCCTCCTCCTCCTTCACCTCCACCTCAGACTGGTTTTCCCGACCAGACTCTCAGGGTGGCGCTGTGCTTCACTTCCATGTGACCTCCATGAGGTGACGGGCTGCAGTTCCGCGGCTTCGCCACCAGAGGCCGCTGCTGTGACGGTATACAGCCAAAGATTAAAGGGAGCGTCAAGATGATGCACTCATCCTAAGATAGATAGATAGATAGATAGATAGATAGATAGATAGATAGATAGAACATTTTAATAATCATCCACTGTCTAAAATCTCCTAACTAAACATTTTTGGCAAAACAAAAACAAACAACAACTTGCAAGTGATTTTGCTGACAAAGACAAACTGACAAAATATAACAAAACATATTAACAGAAAATATCTGAAAAACATATAATAATTACAAAAAGGTACATTCAGTTTTCAAGACTTTCTGCTTTCTCTTTGAGGAGGAGCAGCTGGGAGTCCCAGATAGATAGATAGATAGATAGATAGATAGATAGATAGATAGATAGATAGATAGATAGATAGATAGATAGATAGATAGATAGATCTCCTAAC
>NW_020858275.1:0-967 GCF_000972845.2 Larimichthys crocea | reverse complement strand
TTTTAATATTTTATATATAAGACATTTTAATATCCACTGTCTAAAATCTCCTAATTTTTCCTAACATTTTTGGCAAAAAAACAACAACAACAACAACTTGCAAGTGATTTTGCTGACAAACTGACAAAATATAACAAAACATATTAACAGAAAATATCTGAAAACATAAATTAATTACAAAAAGGTACATTCAGTTTTTAGATAGATAGATAGATGTACAAAAGTATATACAGCAAATTGGCAGTGTTGATTTAGTGCAAAGTAAGAAACATATGTACAATATGTAGATTATTGCAGAGTAAAAATAAAGTATGTACATGGATGTGTTATGAGTTTATCTCTCTGTTTGTTTAAATACATTTTTTCAAAGTTGTAGCTGCGTGTCTTTGTTAATACTTTTAAATTATAAACAGATTCCTCCCTTTAAACACACAAGCCTTAATAATAGAAATAAAACTACTAATTGCAATATGAACAATAGATAGATACACAGAGATAGAGACATGTGCAGAGAGATTAAACATGAGTTACAAATAGAAAACTATATGAAATGTAAATATATCCATTACTCTGTGTAATAGCTTATTTGGTCTTTAACTTGTTTTATTTATTTATTTATTTATTTATTTTTCTTCCTTCCTTCTAATGTATTTTATTTTGTTTTGATGTTGTGCAGCACTTTGGGCAATGTCTTGTTGTATTTAAATCTGCTATATAAATAAATTGACTTATGACTTGACAAACAAATTTGTCTCTCTCTATTTGTCTATAAAAGTGTGTAACTATTGATTATCTGACAGGATAGTTCGCTCAGTAACATTATACCACTGATGTGTAAATGATCTAAACACACTGCTGTGCTTGGATTTCACCGTTTTCTGGTTAACTGGTCCAAATTTATCAAATCTGACACTACCGGTAGCTTATTGACCTCCTGAACATGAGTTTGAATACTTTATAAAATAAC
>NW_020858274.1:0-562 GCF_000972845.2 Larimichthys crocea | reverse complement strand
ACATTAAATTACATTACATTGCATTTAGCAGACACATAAATACATAATACAAGAGTCCTGCAAATTTAACAGCCAGATTTTAATGACATGTCATCAAAATAAATAAATATTAAGGTTGCCATAAGTCCAGAATTTTAATCAGAAACAGGTTTGTCTCCATGTAGGTTTTCACCATACAAGGACTTTGTCTTTGTGTTTTTGTGCATAACAAACATTAAAGTAAAAATATAAGGAAGATAGAAATCAAGCACTGGAAGATGCAACTATATGTTTTTAAAATGAAAAGAGCTGTGCAGTCCGTGCAGTATGCATAATATTAAAATGTGCAAGATACTTATCAAAACGTATATTATTATTTAAAAAAATGTTAAATAAAAGGTGTGCACACAGTCAGTAGACCTTACGTTAATGCACGTGGGTGGAGCGTGAGTCAGTGTCAGAGACTAACTTCCATACAATACTAATATACCCCTTACGATATAGCCTACGGCAAAAAGAAAAAAAGCACTTGGTACATAAATCAGGATAATTTTCCTCTTTTTAAATTAACAACTTGCACAAA
>NW_020858273.1:0-620 GCF_000972845.2 Larimichthys crocea | reverse complement strand
TGTAAGTTAAAAATAAAATAGCTTTAAGAAAAGCAGAAAATAGTCTCTACATTTCAAGTACATTTGTTATCTGGTGCTAACATCATTTGAGTGGATAATTGTCATGTTGTTATCTGGTGCTAACATCATTTGAGTGGATAATTGTCATGTGAAGTGAAATTACCAGAGATGTATAAAGTACTGGAGTAAAGGAGTGGAGTAGAAGTACAAGTGCTATATCAAAAAACTGACTTGAGTAGAAGTTGAAGTGTTCTTTAAACACCATACTTAAGTAAAAGTACTAAAGTATTCAAAATGTTTTGTACTTAAGTATTGCAAGTAGAAGTATGTAAAAAATTGCTACTCAAGTACTGAAAGTAAAAGTACAAGTAAAAGTAAAAGTAGAAGTACTGTTGTTTATGTTATTTCAAATATTTATTAAGGCACAACTTCAAATGTTACAGTGTTACAATGTTCATGGTAGAGTTCTATGATTTCCCATGGTCTGTGAATGCGCGCACCTGGGTGTCAGGTGTATGAAGTACGGCGCACGAGCGAGGTTGATGTGTGAGACCGGGTCTGTTATGTTGTTGTTTTTTTTGGCGTGGTTATGGCTGACAGTCACCGAGTCCTGGAACCAA
>NW_020858272.1:0-853 GCF_000972845.2 Larimichthys crocea | reverse complement strand
TGTCTACTGCTCAGTATACTGTGTTTGTGTGTGCAGTAAATATCTGTACTACTCCGTGTACTGTGTGTCACACTGGATCCAAATTTGAACTTTGAACTAAGAAACATGTTAAAAAAACAGTTAAAACCATATAGTAAAACTTGGCAAATTTTAGACAGAAACGTTCTCTCTTTGGATGCAGCCAAGATATTTATGCATTCTATGATTCTTTCCCATATGTCTTACTGTATTACATGCTGGTGGCAGGCTGGAGAAACAACCATAAGACCTCTTAAATTCATACACAAACAAACTCTAAAAACTCTAGACAAAAAGCCAATGCATTTCCATCACTATAGGGTACTGGAAAAATACAATTTCCTGAGCTTTGAGATTTTTACATTATTCTCAAATTTAGAATATCCTCTACGATGGTAACATTCCGGCGCTCTGCATTTGGGCAATCAGCCTTCTCTGTGAAAGCCACAACTCAGTGGAATGACCTACCTGATGATGTAAAGAGCTGCGCCTCCATCAGTACATTTAAAACCAAAATTAAAAGTCTGCTAAAGGATAATCAGCTCTGTAGCCACTGACCTTGTGGGTGTATGTTATGTGCTATTGTGTGTAACTTTGTATTTTGTATTATCAGACCCTCCAGGAATTTGCGATGTTGCGATTTGCAACTTCAACGCTTCAGTGAATCCCCATGAATTCAGGGCGGTGTTGCAATTTTAACCAATCACCGCGATTTTTCCGCAACTTCCGCGCAGTCTGCCCAGTGGATTGAATTTGGCGGGTCAGGGACGGCCGCACGGTGCGGGAGAATCCCCTCATGGACCTCTCCCCGGCCATAGACATATATACATAGACG
>NW_020858271.1:0-597 GCF_000972845.2 Larimichthys crocea | reverse complement strand
TTTACTGTCCCCCCATTCTATGCCAAAATTACCTTTACATTTAGTGATTTAGTGATAACTGACACTTAAAAAAAGGGAAACAATCAAGGTACACTTGCCACAGTTACACCACTCAACAGTCAGCAATGACACAGATTGATCATAAGAGCCTGCTCATTTTGTAAACTATTGATTGTTTATCATACAGGGAGTCATGAGTGAGTGAACGAGGGCGGGATTCAAGGGAACAAAAGATGGAAAGGTCATTACTGTGTAGTTTGTGAAGGCTCATTGGTGCCACAGCACACTGGTCTGGGCACAGTGTTGAATAGTGATGAGGAGACAGACTGCTCCTTCATCTCTTGCTCTAATTTTCACAGATTATCAGTCTGGAATATGGAGGCACCTTAATGTGTTATTATTTAGTTAAAGTTTCATTTCATTTGATTTATATGTTAAGTCGATAATTGAATTGCATGCAAGGTACATTAAGAGATCCTGTCCTAAGCTTACATTATGGAACATAAACTATAGTCTTTGATATGGTGACCAAACATTAGATAGCCACAACGGGCACCACACAAACAGGATTACAGCCCAGGGTTGATTTTATCATGT
>NW_020858270.1:0-584 GCF_000972845.2 Larimichthys crocea | reverse complement strand
AAGAGAGGAGGCACACTGTGAAAAAAGTAAAACCAAAAAATATATAACACAAAACCTTTATTTAGACGCCGTATTATGGGAATTTATACAGATGTAAAGTAGAATTATATGTTGCAAGATTACTACGGAAGCCCTAAAAGGACAGACAGACAGACAGACATACAGACATACATTTTATTCCACCCGTTTTCCCGTGATAATTCATTCGAGATCTCGAGAAAACTAAACAATAGTCTAGTGTATTAAATCACTGCGGGAAACTCAGAAATTATGGATCAGACAGATTTTACAGTAGAGTAAATATTGCACATGATGCCTTTTTCAATTCAAAATAATTTGAGGCTGAATTTCTCCAAAATGATTCAGTAAATATGCTTGATACTGACTGAGTGAACAGTCAGGACGGTCCTGAGATCAAGTGTATGAACCTTTGTCAGAAATTATGGATCAAACACATTTTTCAGTGGTAACAGGTTTGCTCGGACTACATGCATTTACCAAACATTCTGCAATACAGGTGCACTTGATTTAATACACTAGACTATTGTTTTGTTTTGTCGAGATCTCAAATTAATTATCTCGTT
>NW_020858269.1:0-681 GCF_000972845.2 Larimichthys crocea | reverse complement strand
CCCCAAAGAACCGTCAACAGCAAAAAAAAAAGGTTCTCCAGAGAACTCAAAGTAAAGATAAAGTAAACGATTTGAGTTAGAACATAAAGTGGTTCTTCAGATGAACCATTTTCGGTTCAGAGAACCATTTGCTGCCAATGGTAAACTTAAAGAGAGACCAGTAATCAGTATTCCAAAGAACATGACTTAAAGACATGACCTAAAGGTTCTCCAGAGAACTCAAAGTAAAAATCAAGATTCGAAGTGGTTCTTCATGATGATGCCACAGAAGAACCTTTTTTTGGGGGTTCTGCCAGGAACCTTTTACCTATTGGTTCTTCAAAGAAACAGTAATCAGTATTCCAAAGAACAAGACTTAAAGCCATGACCTAAAGGTTCTCCAGAGAACTCAAAGTAAAGATAAAGTAAAAATCAAGATTCGAAGTGATTCTTCATGATGATGCCACAGAAGAACCTTTTTTTTGGTTCTGCAGGGAACATTTTACCTATTGGTTCTTCAAAGAAACAGTAATGAGTATTCCAAAGAACATTCAAAGGGAAAAAAAGATTAATAAACATGAAAAGGTTCTTCAAACCACCAAAATTCAGTTCCCCAAAGAACCGCCAACAGCAAAAAAAGGTTCTCCAGAGAACTCAAAGTAAAGATGAAGTAAACAATTTGAGTTAGAACATAAAGTGGTT
>NW_020858268.1:0-591 GCF_000972845.2 Larimichthys crocea | reverse complement strand
AAAACTTCAAAATAAAGTATTCAAATAAAAAAACCCAAAAAAACAATATGAATACCTGTCTTCTGCCAGTGCTGCACGGTGTCTCCACTGTACACAGGGTGGATGGTGGAGCACAGGGAGACCTCTCTGGTGTCCATCCACTTGACAAACAACAGATCACCGTCCCTGATCCATCGGATGCTGCCTCGTGGAGATCTTTTTGTGAGGGCATTTATTTTGGTGGTGGGGACACTAACTCTTCTCTCCCTGTATAAGAAGGAGAAGGAGGAGGAGAAGATTACTTCATTGTCATTTCATAGTACTTGCATACACTGAAACAAAATGTATTCTCTGCATTTGACTTCACTAGGAGCATTGAGCAGCCGTTGCACATTACCTGTATGTTCCACACACTCCAAATCCCTGCTGATTCAGGTGTCGGAAGAGGAGGGGACTAGTGTAGAAGTTGTCAGTGTACACCGCATACCCAGACCCCAGGTAGTCTTTTTTTTTAATACTTTACAGTCAAAACAAAGAAAAACAAAAACAAACAAACAAAAACACATACAATACAATACTGTTACAATAAATAACTTAAGTAAGAAAGGGGAA
>NW_020858267.1:0-549 GCF_000972845.2 Larimichthys crocea | reverse complement strand
AACTTGTGATGCCTAGACTCAACTTAATAACACCTAAATAACAAGATCATCATCATCTCATCAACGGGGGGTCGGCGCCAATACCTGTAACAGACAAAAGGGTGTGGAAACATGTAGTATATTTTCTTCTAAGTCTCCTTGCCCTCGGTTCCTCTTACATGGAAGTGCAGTGTTGGCAGTGTGCCATGTGTTGTATGTCCACACTGGAATGGTTTATGACTTTTGGAGAGTATGTATGTCCTTGCGTGTTGTGCTTTTTTTTAGGAAAGACAGTATGCAGGCCCTCTTTAGAGTTGCTTATGTATGCATTCTTGGGGATATAAGACCTAGCCCAAAAGGAGGAAGGGAAAAAGAAGGATTGGAAGAACTATTGGGAAAATTTGGCATGAGGCTTGGAAGAGATGCATCTCAAACTCACTTGTTTCTTTGAATAAAGTTCTAATTATTCAAGTCAAGAAGAGTTGCAGTTCTTTTCTTTTCAAGTATCCACAGACCGACTTCGGCAGCCACTGAAAAACCACGACAAACACTTCCTGGAGGGGCCGACTC
>NW_020858266.1:0-543 GCF_000972845.2 Larimichthys crocea | reverse complement strand
GAGCTCTACAAGCCAAACTCCATTCACCTCAACTGGGGTAGTAAGTCAGTAGACAGTAATGTCAGCAGGTATCTGTAGACCTAGATGAATAAAATATAAACTACTCTGCATGGATAAAAAAACAAAAACAATAAAGCATAGTTATATTGTTCTGCTTTGGACAAAGCCAAGCCAACTGTTTCCAGCTGAACTATTATTCATTCAACTAAGATGTTGATGTTCCTCTTGTTCTTTCTCATCTGTAGACAGCAGCAGGCCTTTCAAGGAGGTGTCGGAAAGGAAACGTAAGAGAAAGGCCAGCAATGATGGAGGAAAGCCAAAAAGAAAGAGGAGCGTAGACATTGTGGAGACCACACAGGATGTGACCATAAATGCCTGCAGAGGTGAGTGACTAATTTAGGCTTTAGATTTAGGTTAATGTGAAGAAAAAAATGAGGATTTATATTTGGTATAACATAGAAAGGATTATGATTAGAGCTTTGGGAACATGTAACTGATGTTCCTTAACAAAAACCTGGATGTCTGTATCTTTTCAGATAAATT
>NW_020858265.1:7745-14810 GCF_000972845.2 Larimichthys crocea | reverse complement strand
TAAGAGGTCTTGACTGTGGCACGATCCATTTCATCAAAAGCTAACTGCCCACTGTCTTTACAATAATCATGGAGACGAAAGGCATGGCTGGAAATGGAAAAAAAAATGCAACATATCGTACCCACATCCAATCATCTGCAAATGGCTGAAATGTGAAGTCAACAAGGACTGCTGCAAACGAAATTGCCCAGAAAGCCAGAGCCAGGACATCGGGTTTGAATAAGAATTCCCCAAACTATGCTTTTGTGTGCTTCATGAAGTTCATCCGCCATAAAGGCAAGTTCTGAATGTGATCATGGAAAAAAAACGATCGGGTCTCTTCCATACCTGTCAGGGCTCTACTGATGGACAGGGGGGGGGGGGGGGGGGAGGGGGGGGGGGGGGGGGGGGGGGAAGACACTGAAAAAAGGGTATGAAACAGTTACGGGAGGAGAGAGTGAGATGAAGAGTTACGAAGAAGCAAGACCAGCACCATGACCCCTTGCAGTGTCTATTCTCACAACTCCAGGGATCTTTCAAAAACGAAACTTTAACTAATTAAAAGAAAGGAAAAGAAAAATCACTTTTGTGCAAAAACCTTAAATCATGTAGATTTTTCTTTCTGAAATGCAGAAGATAAAGAGAATAACCTGCATGTTACAGAGCTTTATTTTTTGATTTTCTGCAATGGTGTTGCATCTCTGGTGTCTGTTTAGTAAACATACATTAATGTAAAACTTGTTCTGACTCAAAGACAGTTGAAGGACACAAAGCATGACAAGTGAAAGATTAAGAAGAAGATAGATAGATTTTGGTGAAGGAAAGAGATCTAAAAAGAAGTAAAAAAAATGAGTAAAAAAATAAATGAAGACCCTAACTGGGTTGTAAAATGGGCCTAATATGAGTGGAGAATTTTAGAAATGTAATTTTTTATTAAAAAATATTCAGTGCTAAAGCAATATGTATACATAACATTGTTTGTTTTAAAGGTAAAATTCATGTCAAACACAACAATCATAAATAATCTATGATTTCGGGTACACATTTATCATGCGGAAAAACGCGTTTATTAGTTGAAATATAGATTATCATTGATTATGATCGGGAACATGACAGAGATTTCGGTCCATATTCTAACCTGATTAGTGTCTCCTACGGAACTTCTTAACAGAAAAAGAGAAGATCTTAATAACATTTGTTGTTGGGTCCCTGTTTTGTTAAAATGCACTCAGGTCAAACACACATGTCCGGTGACTGAGCCATTTTAAAATCATTCTGCAATTTATCTCCTATGAGGCTTTGACGGCTGCCAAACACACGATTGCAGAATACAGTAGTACCCTGTACTTTGATATGCCATTTTTGATTCCCCACTCTTTGCACTATGTCCTCCTTGCTCTGCCTGTCTGTTCCCTGTTCGACCAGCTTCTTCCTGCTAAGGGGGGGGGGGGGGGGGGGGTGACTACTTCCTTTCCACTCTTGCAACTTTTCCTCCTGCTACAAGCAATGTTCTCCTGTCGACCAGCTTCTTTTCCTGCTTGACTAACTTCTTCTCCAACTTTGCAACGTATCCTGCTTCAGCAAGCAGTTCTCCTGTTCGACCAGCCCTTCTTTTGTTTCCCCCCCCCCTGGCCCCACTTGACTAACTCTTCTCCAAACTCTTGCAACTTATTCTCCTGCTCAGCAAGATGCGCTCCTGTTCGACCAGCTTCTCCTCTGTGACATGCAGACCCCCAGGAGAGTCACAAAGGCAATCATGAGACTTTTTGTTCAGGTTCTCAACATCTAAATTTGTAGCCGCTGGATTTCAGCATGTTTGGGTCAATCACACATTCTTGGTTGAATTGCTGAGCACCTCCCTTGCTGATTCAAAATGATGTTAAGTTTTTCAAGCTTTGAAACATCCTCAGAGAGTTTGGTCTGCTTCCTTCTGGCTGGACGAACTCCACCAGTCTCTGCAGTGCGTCGAGTCTACTTGAAATGTGGGGGCATTTCTTACTATTGGACTTCAATTACCTTCAACTAGCTGTAGATGCCCAGAAAGGTTTTATGACATCCTGATCAGCGGAGAGACATTCAAAAAAAAATGGACTGTTGTGACATTTGTTGAACTGTTGTAAATGGTTGCATTTATAAAGAACGAACATTTTGCAAGGTGTACGACTAAGATGATCTTTCAATCTTTGTGCTTTTAAGCTTGATTTTTACATTTTATTTGAACATAACCTTTGTGCCTTTAGTTTAACACATATAGAACTCTTTGGCTTCGAGTCATTCTTAGCGTCACACGATAGATCCTTATTTTGACCATTTAGGTTTGAAGTAGAGGGGAAGGAAGCTGAGAATAAGAGCAAGATTGTAGTGAACGTAGCATGTAGTAAATTAGTAACACTTTTAATAGCAGGGATGTGTTTTAAAAAAATGCAGTAGGACCATTAGGTTTAATGGTGTGGACAAAATGGGTAGTGGGTGCCAGACAAACATAGGCAAGCAAGCGGGCCTCTAATGATGTCATCTGAAAGAAGGCAGCAAAGGAAGAGGCATAGGGAGGGTAGTAGGTATTGAAGGCCTGCAAGCTGTAAATCATGCTAGAAGCAAGCAAAAGGCGCCGGACTATGCGCAAGTGGAACAGGTGCGAACAGTGTGAGAAAGACGTACAAAACAGGAATAGTAAAACGACAGGGCGATATAGCCTAAAATTTAGATGCCATAAAGGAGAAGAAACAATCTCCAAAGTTTCATGGAGCCAACTGAAAGGTGCACTATTATGTCATTTTGAGGAAGATAAAAAAAGGTTTCTGATTTATGCTAATGGGTGCTATCTTTTTGAGGAATAAAAGGAGATGTTTGGGGACAGACAGAGCATCTTTCCACAGGAGACTCTGTCTTGTTTGTTCTGTGAAAAGCTCACTACAGCCAACTTTGACAAATCAGGACATCTTTCTTGAAACTTACGACAATTTGACTATTGAAGCAAAATAAACTTGGCCTAGCAGGGACCAAGACACTAAGCTACCAATTTGTGACCCATCAGAACTATAATATTGTGAGGGTCACAGGGTACAGATGTTGAACGAGCTGTGTTGAATAAACGTAAAGCAACATGAGGTTACTTACCGCATTACGTTAACCCTATTTGAGTGCAAGGAAAGTTGTCACTAAAGAGACTTCGCTTAACTTTGAACCCAAATCCAAGTTTAATTAGAGCCATAAACTAAATGGATGGGGGGCATATAATTGTATACACTGCTAGTAAAGCAAAGGTAAAAGCAGTGGCCTTTATTCTTTAACGGTGTCATTACTGCAATGTTTGATTCATTCCAATTTTCCAGGAAGAATCTGCATAAAGATGAATGTGAGAATGAGACTTCTCTCATGGTGACAATAATCGAATTTCTGAAATGCATAAAGGAACATGGTGTGCCTTATCAATTAATGGAATCGGTTAAGAATTCAAACAAATTCACAAGTCCTAAAAATCTGTAAGGCAAATGTGAACAAGAAAAAAAAAACATAACTTGGTGAAACTGATTAATGAAAAAAAGAAAGCACAGAGTTCAGCTACTCAGAGTTCCGTATGTAAACCACGGTGTTTGCTGCAGTTCAAATAAGACTACAGGTCGACTATCAGTGGTAGCAATTAAGTCGCCGTCAACTACAGATTCTAACAGGAGTCCCTGTTACTTATATTCCCCCCTGGAGGGGAAAAATGGTCAAAATCATCCTCTTCAAAAATGCATCACTTCTTAGGTCAGCGGTTTTTTTCAAAGTGTGAGGCGCCGCCTCCCTTGGGGGCGCCAGAGGACTTAGGGGAAGGCGCGGCCAATCAGGAAAAAATTAAAATATTTTACAAAGATATGTGTCTCATCACGTGGCGATGAAACGCGGAAGAGCTAGGCCCCCAAAGAGTAAGCAAAAAAACGACACATGATGTCCAGCGCGAGAAACGCTGCTAAGGTCTCCTGCTAATGTCTCTGCTTTAGTTTGAATCAATCACGGAGTCCTGTTGTTACATGAACACAAAAGGATTTGACAGTGAATGAAAGACCCTCTTGCACGATTACTATACCTGTTGGTTTACTTCATTCTGGATCGTCATGGTGGGTCAAAGGTGATTGGCGGTAACTAATAGATTTCGCCTGCTCTGATTGGTCGACAGGTGACAGGTGTCAATCATACCACACTCTGTTTGTTTTAGCTTAGCAGCACGCAGCTCTACCGCTGCTTCAATTCTTAATAACGCTTGTTCAAAATCGCGTCCGCTTAAAACTCAAAGTCTTCTTTCTCATCCGTAAATGTGTTTTTTTAAGTGAAGATGTTTTTTTAACAAAAATGTGTTTTAAATGTTTTAAATATTTGAAAAAACACACAAAGAGTTTAAAACTACCAAGTTGTGTTAAAAAAATAGTTGAGCACATCACAAAGAAAAGATAGTTAAAATGTTTTACAAATATGTTTAAAAAAGATTGAATGACATGATGCCATTAGTTTTAAGGTGTATTGTTTCGTTTGATAAATATATTGGTCTTGTGCAGGCCATGCAACTGGAGAATGCAAGAGTATGATCAGATGGGATTTAGGAATTTGGGGCCCAGGTCTAGCAGTCACCCTAAAAATTGACTAGAAATGCAGGAAATGGCACAAGAAATACAAAATTTTCTGGGGGAGGACCCCAGACCCGCTGCGGAAAATAAGTTCATAAATGAAAAATGTACCATACCCCCTGGTTTCATTTTACAACTCGCTACTTGCACGTAACACTCTGGAAGGGAGTGATCACTTATCAGCTGATAAAACTATAAATCCTTTATGAATTCAAATATGCATCTGTCCAGCTAGATAACAACCTTGTTTTTATAAAAAAATACATTCAAGTCATTTTCTCCATAATGCAAATAGAGTTGGATTATGCTGTAAGAAAGATGATAGAGATAAAGGAGGTTCCTCCTGGAGCCAGCATTTTGTAACTGTGTTATATATGATCCTAAAAGATTTTTCCTAGAGGTATGGAGTCAACTCCTACTGAGATCCTAGGAATATGTCCAAGGTACATCAAGGAAAGAGAGGTCAGGTTTTTCAGTCCAAGATCTCGAGCCCACTGATTTCAGAAAAAGCATACATAAGGCTGTCCAGAAAATGTGATCATGTCGACGGAAGCCAATCCACAGAGAGCTTGAGCCCTAAATTTGGATTAATGGTTGGGGGGGTAAATAAAAAAACAAGATTTGTCCAGCAGAAATCCGAAACAAGGAGTTAGTAGAGGTACCTGGGTCTCCTGTATTTGAGGCCATACATCCTCGGCAGTGCAATATTGGACTTCCTTTTCCCAGCGCTCTGTATAGATTGGTTGATTTTTATTTAGAAGGAGAAGCATCCAGAGTAGCTGGTTATTCTTGAGGGTTCAACAGGGTCTGAGGGCCTTATTTGCCTTATAAAAAAATCAAAAGGTGATCTGTAGGTACCGGTAGAAATCGAGAACCACTGGTTTAAGTTGATTTATTGGCAAGCTGCTTTTTTATGGCCCCAGTTGGAAACCAATGCTATCATAGTTATTATAGTATTTTGTTCCAGAGGTGAGACACAGAATGATAATCGCTTATCACCTATCAAACATAGGACTTGCCAATAAAACCATAAAGTTTATGAGGTCAAGTAGGTGCAACTCAGAATTTGTTTTACAGACTTTGTTTCGCAACTTCTCACTGATGTCCTGACAAACAATAAATGCTTCGTTAAGCTGGCAGAACATGCATTTTAATAGTTTTATTTGGTACTGTGGTGTCATCATCCAGTATGAATAAATCAATATTATTGTGGCAATCAAACCCTTTTGTGTTGTTGTCGAAGTAACTTGGGTATATATTTAAGTTTAAATGAGAAAGAAGTACAACATCAGAATAATTTTTTCTTAAAAACTGTACACTAATACCAGTGTTAAATGCACTCGTTTGGCAACACTAGACAATGGTGCTCTGTAGTTCTATTTATATGATATCAATGACTATGATCTTCACTTATTGTTTTTTTTTTAAACACCAAGGAAATTCCTGGGCGTTTCACTGAGACCCAGCCAGCCGGACAGATCAGCAATTAACATTTTGTCAGAAAAGCCTCCAGATTAAATCTGCTTGCTTCCATCTACAGGAGTGAGTAATGCTTCTGCTTCAAGGATAACTAAATAAATTTCCGGTGTGTCAGCCAGAGCAGGACAACACCCAGGAGGGGGAAGGACTGCAACTATCAAGAAGAAACAGGAAGTGTGTGACAGCAGAGATTTCTTCTCTCAGCAGCATCATCGACCCTTTTTGGTTTGGCAACAAGTGAAGAGTGTATGCTGTGAGTGCTAACCACTCCATGCCACTCCCTGTTATAAACAAGGTCTGTTATCTGAGCTGGACAGATGCATATTTGACTTCATAAAGATTTATAGTTTTATACAGCTGATAAGTGATCACTCTCCCTTCTGAGTGCTACCTGCCCAGGTCTCTGTCTGTGACACAGCTCAACTGTAATCTAAACTTTATTGATGAGAGGAACAAATTTCTGTATGCTTATAGCAGTGGTTCTCAGGGACGCTGGAAGTAATTCACAGTTGGGGGGGCTGGGAAACGTTCTGATGACGTCATAATGCGAAAGGACAACATACATAAATAAATAACGTTCTCGAGGCTGTTACACTTGGTTATTTATATGACTAGTAATCATGTGATACCAGCTATAATTTACAATGAGATGTCATCACAAACAACCTGTATTAGACCTACAGAGGTTTTAGAAATACATCATAAGGCCAACTTGATGGCAACGTAATGCTCAACTCAGGAATGTGAATGTGATTCATTGAATCACACATGAAAGTATCTCTCAGAATATGTCTTTAATTAAGACCTCATATATTTAATTTCAGGCACAAGGTACTGAGATTAGGCACTAGACAGCGTTATAAACAAGTAACATAGCCTAGATGAGGCTAACTGATTTTATAGTTTTTACAAACGTTAAGAAAAAAAAACTCCTTCCTCCGAACTCCAAAGCCTTATTTAAAGTCCATCTCTCTCTCTCTCTCTCTCTCTCTCTCTCTCTCTC
>NW_020858265.1:0-7735 GCF_000972845.2 Larimichthys crocea | reverse complement strand
GTCTCTGTGCACCACACACCACACGACACACATACCGGACCCGCACAAGAAACACCTGCACGCAAGCATGCGACAGTGGTGAACCCGAAACTAACGAACTATGGAATTACGTCCAGGAGAGCATGGACGTCCCAGTGTATCCAGATCAGAATATGCCTGGTGCCATATGAAGAAGGGCCAGGTGAGATGAGTCTGGCCGACCGTGCTGTGCATGCGACCAGTCTTCAGCGGCGCAAGGTGAAGAGAAAGACCTCTCTGATGAGGCCACAGAGATGGCAAGGAAAAGCGAGATGGAGTAAGTTTTTCCCAATGATGCCGTGAAAAGACCCCCTCTTGGTTTGAGCGTGCAAAAGGCAGGAAGGAAGACATTAAAGTGCGAAGTCATAGAGATTTCCACATTTCTCCTGTCGTGTAAGCCCCACCAGCACCGAAGTTGCATATGCAGAACCAGCACAATCAATATACCACCCCTACCCGCGCTTGAGAGAGACCAGGATCTGCTTCTGTTCAACATCCTGGTTTGCAGAAAAGCAAAGTTTCCTTTTCTTTCTTCCCCTTAGTGGGGCAGTTTGTCATGCCACTCGGTCAATCGGCATCTGACTAGGTCAAGTCCTCAAAAAACTGCATGTTCCATGATGCCGACTCCCTTTGAAGGTACAACATCTTCAGTCTGGCCTTTGCACAGTATCTAGATGGAGTTGTGGGCATACCTGGTGTGGGTTTTGGGCGGCATCTTAAATCCTATTTAGCTGCTGATGCGTTGTCGTATTCAGCAGCCCTCCAAATTAATAATCAATTCTCATTGCGAGGAACCTGTTTGGGGGCTCCTCTCAGGTTTGTATGCAACCTCCACCGCGCTCCAGCACTGTAGGGTGGCCTTTCCTCAGGTGTATCAGCACGTATTACGATTTTAGCCACAGCTTCACAAGGATGAAGAGGGCCCTTCGGCGTCCAGACCATACCGCACATGGATCTTTTCCCTTTTTTTGCTTGTTTCATAGCCCCCGATAAATCTTTGCCCTTCATTTCGCGCCGCTCACCTCTTGCTTGGAGTGGTCCTGTATGGTTGGGAGAAGAGGGGCCAAAATGCATGGATTATTCTGGATCGCAAGGCTTTCAAGCAGCAGCTCGTAGAACACAGTCCAAGGATGTTTACGTTTATCACAGGGTCTCAGCTTTCACAATAAGCCAAAGCAGGACGACTCAAAAGTTTTGTCCATTCGTCCTTTTCGCTGTTGGATTCCCTGATGAGGTTGGGCTGCGCTCTGAACGATTGTAGAGTCTGCCATATAAGCGGCACCTCTCACGAAACTTCCCCTGAAAGTGCCAGGTCAAAGGAGTGATTGCAAAGCAATGCACAAACACACCAGAGCATCTCTCTCACACATTGCCCCTTTAACTATGCCAGCCATCAAACAAATCTCACTCTTCAATAATCGCGCGTGCGTTGCGAGAATCGCGAACACACACACATCTTTCGAATTGCGTGGGCTCATGGATACGTAACCAAGACATATCCCGCTCTGCGTGCTAGCGTAGAAAACCCTGTCAAGTCGGTGTAAAACAAGTGACAAGAGACGGTTTCTTTTCGCGTGTTTATAATCGTTGGTTCCAATCAGCAATTAAGCTCATATTGTGGGGAACCAAAAGCCTCATTCGTCAACCACAATGCACTGAACGGCAGGGGCAAGATACGCTCAATGATTGTCATTTTTGGATGTTGTCCTCCATCCAGTTTGTCCCTCTGGAGAGGAGCCACTCAACGAGCCAGCAGGGTAGGTCGGACGTTCTCATCTGAACATCATTTGGTCAAAATGTGACATCACGATTGTTCCTGTCCTCTCAGCGTCAACACCTGTTACGAGGAGAAAATTGATGGAACGAAACGACGGCCAGCTCCAAAACAGTCCGTGCAGATCCCACCTGGTTTCTTAGCGAGAGCCTTTGAGACCAGCGCGTTGATAACGTTTTTTTCAGTTTCATCAACGCTGACAGCTTGGCTGAACTACCTCCAAGTGGAAATGGATTTTTTCATGTTTTCCCGAAACTTGTCTAGTGCGTTTCACCAAGTGCCAAACCCCCCCTTATAAAAACCCCTCCTCACCCTCTGCACTTATCAGTTTCTTCTCCATCGCAGAACAGCACACAAAAACACCGCCGGTCCGTGTCCTTTCAAGATAATGATTCAATGGCCATTTCCGAAAACAGCCGGCCTGTAAAAGACCGGGAGAAGTTTTCAGTACAACGCCTGGCTGGGAAAGAAAAATCTTTTGGTGCGAAAAGGCTTCTCAGCACTCAGAATGTAGCTAGTGCTAGCCAGTGATGGTATAAACGGCCGTTGAAATAAACGCGTTACTAACGCGTTAGTTTTTTTCAGTAACGGGTATATAACAGTTAATTCATCTATCGTTGTCCCATGACCGGTACCAACCGCCGTTACTGCGGGTTACGGACCAACCTACGTCGTTTTGGAAACTGGGCACCTCACTCAACTCGCATACAGGAATGCTTTTTTTCTCCTTTGTAAGGGCGGGATACGTAATGAAGATTGGCTAAAGCAAGATTTACATGTTGAAGCCAACCAGAGACACCCGTGGGCGGTAATCACACAAACCAACACACACACACACAACACACACAGCATGTCAGATGAGATGGCGAGTCCCGAGGCTTGAGTTAAGAACCAGAATAAGACTAAGCGTGGAATATAGGCAGTAGTTTAACCTCGTCGAGGAAAAGGTAAACATGTACATGTTACATGCACACGGTGTCTAAACCAAAGACTTTGCCACGTCAAATGGAAGCAAACTCGAAATAAATGAAGCACCCTACGACGGCACACGCGTCTGTTAAGGATAGTGGCCACCCGGCATGCCCCAGGATAAAGGCAAGCTAGCTAACAAGAGGCCACGTGACGGAGCCACGCCAGCCAAGCAAGCAAGGCTGGAATTTTTCTGCTTCAGCCTTTTCTACCCCAAACTGACTAAACAGCAAGAACTCAATAAAAATGGAGGGAGGGATGTGGTTGAGAAACATGCGGCCATGACAACACTACATGTAACTGATAAGTAATATTTTGTTAAAAATTATTTTTGATTTAAGCACACAAGCAGTTTTGAAGTACGTCGTGTTCTAAAACTGTTTTCACTTTTAGTGAAGAAAAAAATAATTGGAATAATGTTGGCTGGAAACCGAAAGTTTGTTTAATTGGCACATGTCAAGTGTAAAACATGTCCCCCATATTGTGTTTAACTGCTTACATTTGGTAAGTAAAGAAAATGCTTGAGTTCAGTTGTAATTGCTTTTTCCAAATTAATTGGGCATTTTTAACTTAAAAAGTAACGCAATTAGTTCTTTTCCTTGGGTAACTAGTTACGTTTTATAGTGTAGTAACGTCAGATTACTAACTCAGTGAACTTTTTGTATGGGTAAAGATAACTAGTAACTGTTAACTAATTAGTTTTCAAGAGTAATGTGCCCAACACTGGGCTACTTCCCCCTTATCTTAACGAATCACCGACGGCGTCCCGCAGCAGGTTTTAAGGCATCGCTCGGCTCATCCCAAGCGCTCCTCCTCCGGGCTGATTGGAGGGTGATCAGTTTGATGGTAGGTGCGGTAAAGACCCTTGAATACTGAGCACATTCCACCGTTCGTAGTCTTTCACTGTTTGGTGGAACCATGACCCACAGGATTTGAAAAAAAACTGAAATTCATTTTCTGACTCAGACTTTCAAAATGTTCAAAATGCTAGTGCTAGCCTATTGTTGGAACGTCTTTAAACAGTCCCGTTATGCTTATGCAGGTTGCGATATCTAAATTTTGTGAACCAAATTAATGCTTGTGACATTTATAGTCAAATATGTTTTTTTGAGTTATGTAACATTTTTTTGCATTTCACATTCAGCCTCTCACCCATCCCCCCGACCCGCACCCCCACTTGCCATCTTCTGGTGGTTCTTCAAACTGGATGTTTGAAAGGTGCTCTATTTTTATTGGCTGCAATAGTTCACATGATAATTCAAAATAACTTAAAAAAAAAAAAAAATAATTTCAGTAGCTGTTTTTACATTAAACTTTGGTTGAGAACCACTGTTTTGAATGGCATACAGTAATGTGTTCCACTGATCAACAATGCAAAGTATCTGTGAGCCGAGGAGGGAAGGTGGCAAATAATGATAATTTATATAATCAAAATACAGTTTGGAGGAAATATCCAATCTTTTGTTTCGTTTCTTTTTTGCACTCACTCGTCTCCTGTTTAGACAGGAACAACTTGAATCAACAAGGCAGCTTCACACTAAGTAATCATTTCGCTTGGATATATGAATTAAACCAGACTTCTCCCGTTAGAACCTGTTAGTTGGGCAGGAACTCAGTGTTACCACTGATAGCGTGATAGTGTCACTCTCCTTCACAGAGTGTTTACCTGTGTCAAAAGGTTCGGATGTCTGTGACACAGCGTCTCTTTATGCATCAAAATCAGATTCTGTCACCATAAGCAGTCTCATTCTCACATAGAATTATCATCTGTATGGCAAAAGCATGTCTCCTCTGAAAATGGAATTAAATCAACAAACAGTAATCACACCAGTGAAAGAATATGTTTATTTCTTTATTCTATTGGTTATCCTGCTTTTCGATGTGTTTACCGTTACTAGCAGCTAATACAGTATTAGTTAAAGATTTATGGCTCTATTAAAATTGGACTTGTAGTTAGAATCTCGTTACAAATGATCTAATTGTCTAAGCAAATTCTTATGTTATATTTTTAGAAAGGCCCAAAATGTTTATGGCCCGGGGTTGTTTATTCGACTCTGGGGGTTTATTCTGAAGCAACGTTTTACTCCAAGACATTCAAGCTCGCAATAAGACAGGCAAACTGTACCAAGTGATTTGCAGAATCGTATCAACCTAAAATACAGGGAGAAACACAACAAGGACAAGTTTGGAATGTGTCGAAAGGGCCATGGTCCTTATGGACATTGTGTTTTGAAAGAAGGTCTAACTCAAAAAGACAACAGCAGTACAGCCTCAAAAGAAAACACACAGATATTTTTTTCCTGAGCATTATTTTTGAAATCCATGGGTGTGTTGGCCTTTACCATGCAAAGTATATGAATATACAAAACTACAACTTTATTTGCTCGTGCTTTTAATGTGATGTAACAGTTGCCAGGAAAGGTCACAAGAAAACCCACAAATATATTTTTCATGGAGCTTTATTTGGAAAATCCAGTGTGTTTGTCTTTGTAGTGGAGTAGCAATAGCGAAACACGTGTCTGACTTGCATATACACCATGAATATGAATATTAGCTATATAGATGTGCACGTGAACTTCCTGAACTGAAATTTCTGCTGTCCATTTTCAATAAGCCAAACCATTTAAACAAAAATGTTTCACGATTTTCTTACAATGTCTCTCCATACCAAAGAGAACAACACAAATGTAAATATGATCTTTTGAATTTGGTTAATGCAAATCATTTTAAGGAATGAAAGAAGTAAGAGTGCAAGGTTCTTTGGAAGATTTATATTTACTGCACTGGGCTTTTTGCGTTTTTGTGTGCTTTGATAAGATTGCAAAGTTTATATTTACGTCCAAATCATTTGATTAGCTTTACTCTTTGTGTTTGTGTGTGGGATTAAAATTTCACTGTGAGAAATTCAGAGACCACAGGTTGCCAGCCGATCATGCAGTGAATTTTCACACTCACATAGTGTGGAGGAAGTCGTAACTTTTGTTTTTAACTTCACTTTTCATAGTGGTCACAGTGTAACAGCAGTGTTGACGTTAATGTGCTTCCCCGTGAATGGAAGGTGAACCAATCTGGCTTCTATTGTGTTTGACAACTTCGCAACTTAAAAAACAGATTTCCCATTTAAAACCTGAGACTTTTTGTACTCTGAAATGCTTTTGTCTGGATCACTGTTTTGATAGTAGCTTTAAATACTGAAATAAATTTAATGTCTAAGTTCTTTTGATGTGGGCAGCACACATAATTGTTATCATAATTTTTAAGCTTGTTAAAATGTTAAGTGTGGGATCAACATATTCAGGGACAATTTGTAAATAAACTTTTCTCTGCAAAACCATAACTTACAGTATTTGTTTTCCAGGGCATCCAAGTCAGTATTTGATGCCCTGGGAGGAAAAACAGCAGGTGCGTAGTCAAGGCTCAGGTAACAAAAACATATCAATTCTTATGTTTTCACTGATAACAGAACTAAGTGAAAACATAATTATGAATATTAATAATTCAATTCTCCAGGTTCTGTAAACAAAAGCCACCGTAATCCCCTATAGTCGGAACAGAGATGTCGCAAACGTTAAGCGGTGAAAATCACAGAATAAGATAGACAAGGCGAAACCAAACAAGGGTAAGTGTTGTTTTATTGGGAGGCGGGGGGGTGAGGGGGGGTATGGGGTATATTAATATACAGGTGGGTTAATCTTCATTTAGAATGCAGACATGTATCCCAGCATAAGGGACGAGTGTTTTGGTATCATTGAGGAGAAGTTGTTGTTGGTAGTGTTGCCGTGGTGTGTAGTTTTTTCCATGTTTTGTGTATGACGGCGAATGCTAGCTAACTGATGCTAACTGATATACACGTAACTACAGTAGAAGTACTTGACATGCGGGGCTTGTTTTGTTTGGTTAAGGAGCTAAAATTGGAATGATATTAACTGTTTCTCTTTATACTGTGCGTGTTTTGTCACTGATTCTGTGTATTATATGCACTTTATTGTTTTAAATGGTAATAGGTAGATGTTATTGTTACTTGATATGTTTGGAAAATGTTTAATGTAAGTGTATGTATTTAATACAAACCATTGCTTATGTCATCTGTAACAGTTATGATTTGATGACAGAGAGTAAAGCCTGCAGTGAAACCGTACTGATGTTCCCTGACACCCCTAGGTCAGGTGGGCAACAATAGCATTCTCATTGCACAGGACCTGTTTGGGCTCTCTCAGGGTTTGTATGCACTCCAGCGCTCCAGCAGCTGTGGCCTTCTCAGCTTGAAGCATTTTAGCCACAGCTTCACAAGGAGTGAAGAGGGCCTCGGACCGCAGAAGACCGAACATGGTCTTTCCCTTTTTTGCTTGTTTCAGTAGCCCCGATATCTTTGCCTTCATTTCGCCGCGAACATCTTGCTGGAGTGTCTGTAGTGTTTGGAGAAGAGGGCCAAATGCATGGATTATTCTGGATACTGCAAGGGCTCTCACGCACCAGCTCGTAGAACACAGTCCAAGGATGTTACATTTCACAGTCGCATCTTCATCGCCAAAACAGGACTCAAAAGTTGTCCTTCGCTTGTTGGATTCCCTGATGATGTTGGCTGCGCTCTGGACGAATTGTAGAGTCTCCGATATAAGCGGCAGCTCTCTCGAAACTTCCTGAAGTGCCAGGTCAAGGGAGTGATTGCAGCAATGCAAAAACAACGATTCTGGACATACCTCTCCACTTGCAGCATCAAAACAATATCCCTTCAACTTCTCTAACGGAAGGTTGAGACGCAAAATGTTTTGTTTTTAGTTTGGGGAACCAAAAGCCTCTCTCACCACAACGCACTGAACGGCATGGGCAAGACGCTCAATGATTTCATTTTGGATGTTGTCCTCCATCCAGTTGTCCCTCTGGAGAAGCCACTCACGAGCAGCAGGTAGGTCGTACGTTCTCTCTAACATCATTTGCCAAAATGTGACATCACGATGTTCCTGTCCTCTCAGC